>NC_091806.1:18148863-18451893 GCF_041296235.1 Equus asinus
CCTCCCCCACCCCCTTCTCCTCTGGCAATAACTAATCTATTGTCTTTATCTATGTGTTTGTTTATCTTCCACATATGAGTCAAATATTGTGGTGTTTGTCTTTCTCTGTCTGGCTTACGGCTTATTTCACTTAGCCTAATGCTCTCAAGGTCCCTCCATGTTGTTGCAAATGGTACAATTTTGTCTTTTTATGGCTGAGTAGTATTCCATTGTATCTATATATATCACATCTTCTTTACCCATTCATCAACTGATGGGCACTGGGTTGCTTCCATATCTTAGCTATTCTGAGTAATGCTGTGATGAACAGAAGGATGCATAAATCTCTTTGGATTGTTGATTTCATGTTCTTTGGATAAATATTCACTAGTGGGATAGCTGGGTCATATGGGTGCCCACACTTGACACTCTTATTCAAGATAGTATTGGAAGGTTTGGCCAGAGCAACTAGGCAAGAAAAAGAAATAAAAGGGATTTGAATTCCAAAAGAAGAAGTGAAACTTTCACTGATTGCAGATGTCATGATTCTATTTATAGAAAACCCTAAAAAAGCCCCCAGAAAACTTTTATAAATGATCCATAACTACAGCAAAGTTGCAGGGTACAAAATCAACATACAAAAGTCAGTTATGTTTCTATACACCAATAATGAACTAGAAGAAAGGGAAGTCAAGAATACAAGCCCATTTACATTTTCAACAAAAAGAATAAAATACCTAGGAATAAATGAAGAGATGAAGACCTATACACTAAAAACTATAAGACATTATTGAAAGAAATCACAGAAGCCATAAAGAAATGGAAAGATATTGCATGCTCATGGATTGAGAGAGTGAACAGAGTTAAAACGTCCATATTACCTAAAGCAATCTACAGATTCAATGCAATCCCAATCAGGATCTCAGTGACATTCTTCATGGAAATACAACAAAGAATTCTGAAGTGTATATGGAACAACAAAAGACTCCAAATAGTCAAAGCAATCCTGAGAAAAAAGAAGAAAACTGGAGGTATCACAATCTCTAACTTCAAAATACACTGTAAAGCGACAGTAATCAAAACAGCAAGTTCCTGGCACAGAAACAGACACATAGATCAATGGAACAGAAATGAAAGCCAAGAAATAAAACCTCAGAATTGAATAAAGCCCAGGATATAAAGCCCAGAAACAAAACTCCTCATTGACTCCTCTGGTTATTCTGACACCTGACTATTCTTCTTACTGGTCAGGTATGTTCTAGATGTGGGGCTTTTACATAGGCCGTTCTCTTTGCCAGGAACACTTTCTGCCAGTCATCTGCATGACTAACTCACTTTAGGTTCATAGATGGGAAGAACCAATATGTTAAGTAGTACTGCCCTTAGATCTGGGCAAGCAGGGCCACTGTTCCTGGCTGCACACTTTGAAGTGTCTTCTGTGAAATTTCTTAAGTTTTCTTCCAGTGTCTGGGACTGGGCCAGTGCCTTCTGGTGGGGAACCCCAGCCCAGACCAGACCGCATGAGTAACATTCCGGTTTTCCCTCTGTGGAGTGTTCTTTGATACTCTATTCTACCCATGGGGTCAATCAGATGGCCCAGGAAGCTCTGGATTCTGTACCTATGAAGCTATCATAGGCTCTGTGGCCAGAACCTTGGTTCCAGGAGGGCAGTCTGGCAAGTAAATGGCTTCCACAGGCAAGCTCATTATTTCTTTCATAATAATTGTACTAAGTTGCTTAGTAGAATGGTGTTTACATGCTGATTTTGGGTGACACAGCACTAATTCAAGGATATGGGCTATCAATGGTCCCCTGCTGACCCTTGGCTTGGATCAGGTATGTGGGCCATTCTCAGCAATCACTTGTTCATGGTCTGACTGCAGTGCCACCCTCTATAGTGCTGCAGATGCAGGCGGTGGTGGCATCCATCTTATATCTTGTACATAGTTCCTGCTGAAACCAAAAGAGGTCACCCTTGCTCTTCCAAAGGCTCAATGCCACGTGTCGGACAGCTCAAAGGTTACTGTACTTATCTCCTTCAAGGGCTTTTAAAACCTTTGCTCTGCAATGCTGACTGGCCCTTTCTTGCCTCCCCTGTATGTGGTGGCATTGTGCTTTCCTGTGTTGGTCTTAAACCACGTGTGATGAGGGACATAACTTACACGAATGGGACCACTTTTCTTTGTCTGGGCTCAGGTCTTTCATCTCTCCTCCCTGCTGGTGGTAGTGTGTGGAAGGCAGGGCTGTGGTTAGTGTTGAAAGACATCACATTCCAAGAGTGCAGTGATTATGGCCTACAGAGCTCAAGGGAAGACATGCTTGGAAGGTGAGTAGTTGTCTACTTATGGTATAAAATTCCTAGCAGTCAATTTAACATGACTGAGAAATGAATTATTGCTCATATTTTCTGCTACGCTCTGGTCATCAGATTTGTGTTTGTGCTCATTATTAAGGAAATATCATTTAGAGAGTCATTGGAGGCCACTATCAATGGATGGTCTGATAAGTGACAAAGCATCATTAGTTATGATGTAAAACACTGTTAAATACCTAGTATTTAGGAACTTCAGAGGCATTGTTCCAACATGAAAAAGTTCTGAATAGAACAAGAAGAAATGTATTCTGGAACTGAATAGGAAGAGAGGTGCTTGGACACCAGGAAGAATCTTTCTGTGCTCTGACTAAACAATAAACAAATATGTAAGTATCTGCTTTATATCCGTGTTCCTAAATCTCCATCACTAAATCACTGCATTTTGCACCATCTCATGAATTTTGTAATTATTCTTTAGTTACATTGTTTATTATTTTTTTTTACATCAAATTGTTTATACAGTCAGGGGTGTTTTAAAAAATATTTGACTGGTTCTGCATACCCTAGGGGAGGCTTTTAGAGACATCAATTCTGTGATGAATTAATAACTCTCCCCCAAATGATAAAGCATATGTTCAAGGAAATTGAACAACCAGTTCTAAAATTTATACGGATGTGTGCCTGTGTTCCAATAGGCTTAGCGATACAAACAATGTGAGAGGGACAGAGATGGGGGATTGGATCTACTAGATATCAGAACATATCATAAAGCTCTTGTTTGTAAACATTTTGCTATACCAGTAATAAAGAATTCTAAAGAACAGAAGAAATGACCCAGAAATTGAATCATCTATCTTGGGAGTTGTAGTATAAGTTTTGTAATTTAATAAATGATCAAGGTGAAATTTTAAATCTGTGGGGAAAAGTAGACTATTGGATAAATTCTGGAAGGGCAAACTGCTATTTATGTCCACTCTCCTCATCCTCCCATTTCGCACACCTCTTCATGCCTGTCTCTGTCTTTCTCTCTTTTCTGATTTGTAGTTTTTGCTGAATTCACTCTATCTTTGCATAAATAACATTCTTGTTATATCAACCACACCCCACTCCATCTTCACACTATTACTTCCATATTATCCCCACTTGCTTCCTCTAAGGAAGCAAATAATAAAGGATTAAATAAAGCAGGGCATGGAATAAAGTTTGAAGCAGGGACCAGCATTCAAGGATTTGTTGCTGGAGTACTGTTGTTGAGTCATATTTTTAAATATCATCCCGTCTAGGAGTGTGATTGATGTCAGACAGTGTCCTGTGTCAGGAAAACCATCTAAAATTTCCATTGAAACTATAAAAAGCAAAAATTTAAACCTCTCTGCCACACAAAAAAACACATCCCTTAATACCATAGGTAATAGAAATAAATGTGCTTCTGAGTGTTCACTTTTCTGATGAATCATTTCCATTCTGCTTCTGTCTGGAAACACGAACAGACATAAAAACAGGTAGGATATAAGAGTGTATAGAGGGACAGACTCCTAGGTATGGACCCTCTCTGAAGAGACCTCATGAGCTAGTCCAAGTTTTCCCTCAAGCTTCAATCCCAATGCCACATTCTATCAGAGTGAACAGACCTGTGGTTCCTTCTTTTCAAAAACGTGAAAAAAGAAAAATTCCTTAATATCTAGAAATTATGCTTTTAGTTTTAAAGTCGTGGCATATCAAGATCAGGTACTGAGAGGAAAAAAGAACACTAGGAATCTATACATCTTTGCACATTTATACATAAAATTTGTTAACAAGCACTTATTGCTACTCCAGTCCCCAAACATTACGTGTCCTTGTGGATTGATGCTGAGCCGTGTCCCAGAGCTCAGCTCTTGCATCTAAAGAGTACACAGGCATTTCACCCCGGTACTGCACCGAGACACTTTATCCCCTCCCAGTATTTGTGGTGTTCTATTCCAGAATATGAAGGGAAATAAAGCATCTTCAAATAGAAACTCAGGAGAGTTAAAAAGAAAGAAAAAGGAAAAAACTCTAATCGGTTGGGGAGATAAAAATTTTGCAAACCTTTGAGCAAGTCAAACCACAGATAGGTGTGTCTTGGAAAGTCATGCTGATGGGAAATTTCCAAACCCTGAGGGGAACTGAGAGGCAATTCTACAGAATCATGATCTCTCAGAGAAAACTCTTTAAATTCCAGTTGGAAATCAAGGAGGAAACTTTTGCTTCTTGAATTTTTTTCCCCAAGACCATGTTGAAGATGGTGCTTGAGAAGCAGTGGGGAACACTCTTTACCTCATCTGCCAGAGATGCTTTTCCAGTCTCTCTTAGATGCAGAAGTAAGACTTGGAGACATACTTCACAGTTTTCCAGCCACTGAATGGACTTTTATCCATAGAGAATAGCAGATTGCCATTACCAGAATTGTTAAGGAACTGGCACATGGTGAGATACATAATTTGCATTTTTGCATTTTCAAAGAGCCTTTTAAATTGTGATGTTGTACTTAAAAGTATGGGTGGTTCAGGCTACCAAGTTTAATGCAACGCACGCATCTATCACTTAACTGAGTACATTTCAGCTAGTTACATAGCCTTTCTGGCCTCAGAATCTTCATTTTTTAATGGGAATTATAATATTATCAAGTTCAAAGGATTTGCAAATGAATAATATATGTGGAGTCGGTAGGATAGTGCTTGACACGTATGTCCTCAAGTAATAGCAACTGTTAGAACGTAAACTTTTTTGGGGGGTCAGGAGTATACCTATTACCTGAAGTTTAATGAAATTAGACCCATCTTCACTTTTTCAACTTTAAGTTAAATCCAAGTAACTACGAAATACAAGTGTATATTTTTGTCTTAGCTCTCTAATAGCATTTTACTTAATTTTTCTACATATATTCTCATTTATTATCCTTCCTCTAATGCTGTGCCCATCCTGATGTTTTAGATTGAAAAGTGGAATTTTCTGGGGTTGTTTAAAGAATTTTGATGTAAAAGAATGGTAATTCAAGTGCTGTTTACCATTTACAGAGTTATTGATATGTGATATCGCAATTAATATTTCCATAACAAAACCATAAGGAATTGCACAGGGAAGGACATTAAGGATAAGAAAGAGTGATTTACTCAAGTCACAGATCAGAGTCTTGTTATTATAAATATGTATGTCCACTTAATTTTCTCTAAGTGCATTTGATGTCATAAATAGCATTAGATGTCTGCATCAGACTTGTTCGGAATATGTAAATGGCTGATGTTCTGAACTGCTTTAGCTCTAGTTGTTGTGATCTTGTATCTCTCTTAAAATGAACCGCATTACTAAGATAATTGACAAGAGAAGGTCAGGCCTCCATCAGGAGAGACACAGGTGGAAACAGAGAAAAGTTATTTTTTTTAGTAAGAAATAGTAAGAGTATTAAGCTTAAGATGTTGAGGAAATAATATGGAAATATTAGTTGCTATATCACATATTGATGACTCTGAAAATTGTAAACAGCACTTGAATTACCATGCTCCTACATCAGAAATCTTTAAACAACCCTAGAAAATTCCTCTTCTTAATCTAAAACATCAGGATGGGCACAGCAGAACAATATTGAGGCGAGACAAAAGGATCTGAAATCTGAAGAGAACATGTTTTCCAGACTGTCATGGAAAAGAATATGCGTAGCTAGATAGACAAAGAATAACTTTTTATGGCTGAGGTAAATAATAATCCTGGGTCAAAAATACAGTGGATTTAAAGAATTTACCAGAGGGAGGGTAATCAAGAATGGGATTTTAATCTATTCTTTTAATTTGTAATAACAATATTTATTTAGAAAAATGTATGCAAATGTGACATATGTACATACAGGTACACATAAATTCATCTAAAATTTACTGCATGAAATATAATTAAAAATCACTACTGATAATAATCCTATTATTAATTCTTCATATAGTTTTGAATGTTATACATACTTCAAAGTTGAATGAGGAATTTCTATTATTTTCAGGACAATTGATGCTAGAATTAGTTCGTTGCCAAAATGAATGGGAAGGAAATAGTGGGCATTGGGGATAGTGAGGAGGCAAAATCCCCAAGGTCACAGCCCCACAGGATGGCCTAGAGCCCACAGTTCATGGCCATGAGGAGCCTCAAGCAACCTCTGCTGCAGCTCCAGCATATTAAAGAGTATGGCTATCAAGAAAGAAAAGACCATGGAATCTTCTGGGAGACATATGAACAGAATAAGCTGCTTCCTCTAGGAGTACATGAGGTTAAAATTGATCAAAGTGAGAGAATAGGGAGGACTGGGTCCATGATACAACTAATCATGGAAGTTTTGAAATAGTTTAAAAATTTTAGTCTAAGATTCTGTGTTATGTTGTCATGTTAGTTCACCCATGCACTATTTTCTACTGTTTCCCTTCTAGATCTTAAAATGATATTAAAATGTCTGTACAAATCTGTAGTTATTGCAACTTTTTTGTTTTTCACATTTAACATATTGTAAAAATGCTTTACTGTCTATGTAGTCATAATATTAATATTTTATTCACAGTATCATGTGCTAAGTTGTAGTAGTCTGATTTACATAAACACCTTCCTCTTATTAAACGTTTTAGATATTTCTAAATTGTCGTTATTATAAGTGAAACAACATAATTTTCCATTATGAAACTTAACACTTCATTTCACTTTTAGAATAATTTTTAGGATTGGGGTTACTAGGAGAGCGAATACAAACATGTTCATGATTCTGGAAAGATTTGGTAAAATATTTTCCAAAATATTAGATGCATGAAGCAGCTTCATTACAATTTTAGAATTGATATAATAAAAAAACCCATGATTTTAACAATAAATATTTTATTTTTATGGTGTATTCAATTTTCTAGCTCACTGTATGTGTAGACGTTTCTTAAAAATAGGGGCCGGCCCAGTGCCGCAGCGGTTAAGTTCGCACGTTCCGCTTCTCGGCGGCCCGGGGTTTGCTGATTCGGATCCCGGGTGCGGACACGGCACTGCTTGGCAGCCATGCTGTGGTAGGCGTCCCACGTATAAACTAGAGTAAGATGGGCACGGATGTTAGCTCAGAGCCAGGCTTCCTCAGCAAAAAGAGGAGGACTGGCAGTAGTTAGCTGAGGGCTAATCTTCCTCCAAAAAATAATAATAATAATAATGCTGACATCAACATTTCATATCTTCCTTTTGATTTATACACTGCAAAGCACATTTATAATAATTGTCTTATTTGACTCTTAATGGATCAGGCAGCTTGGACAAGTGTTACTGTATCTATTTTATGGGAGAGGATGCTGAGGCTTAGTGGTTTCTTCAATGACACATGGAAATTAAGTGGTGAAGATGGGATTGTTAACATTTTGATAGCAGAAACTGAACAATTATTATATTATTTTTGTTTAACTTTCTATTTTGGAGTAACAGGACATTTGCCAAGATAGTACAAAGAGTTTCTGTACACTCCTCACTTATTTTCCCCTAAGATTGTGATTTGATATTACCATGCACACAGTCATCAAAATGGTAAAATGAGCATTGATATATTATTCTTAATGAAACACCACATTTTATTTATATTTCACTAATTTCTTCACTACCGTCCCTTTTCTGCTCTAGGATTCAATCCAATACAATGCATTTCACTTAAAACAATTATTTTTTAAATAACTTAAAATCATAAACCTTGTGATTGTAAACCATGGGGACATTGTACTCTCCATTGTCAAAGTTTTTTTTTAACTTTTTATTGAGATTATGATAGTTTACAACCTTGTGAAATTCACTTGTACATTATTGTCTGTCAGTCGTGTGGTAGGTGCACCACTTCACCCTTTGATCCCACTCCCCACAGCTTTTCCCTGGTAGCCACTAATCTGTTCTCTTTGTCTACATGTTTAACTTCCACCTATGAGTGGAGTCATGCAGAGATTGTCTTTCTCTATCTGGCTTATTTCACTTAACATAATTCCCTCAAGGTCCATCCATGTTGTTGTGAATGGGACGATTTTATCGTTTTTTGTGGCTGTATAGTATTCCATTGTATATATATATCATATCTTCTTTATCCAATCATCAGTTGATGGGCACTTAGGTTGCTTCCACATCTTGGCTATTGTAAATAATGCTGCAATGAACATAGGGGTGCATGGGACTTTTGGAATTGCTGATTTCAAGTTCTTTGGATAGATACCCAGTAGTGGGATGGCTGGGTCATGTGGTATTTCCATTTTTACTTTTTGAGAAATCGCCATACTGTTTTCCATAGTGGCTGAACCAGTTTGCATTCCCACCAATAGTGTATGAGGGTTCCTT
The DNA here is from genome assembly GCF_041296235.1 of Equus asinus. NCBI lineage: Eukaryota > Metazoa > Chordata > Mammalia > Perissodactyla > Equidae > Equus > Equus asinus. The sequence goes on from NC_091806.1 coordinate 18,157,487, forward strand.
TTCCCCCACAACCTCTCCAACATTTGTTACTTTTTGTTTGGTTATTTTTGCCATTCTAATGGGTATAAGGTGATATCTTAGTATACTTTAGATTTGCATTTCCCTGATGATCAGTGATGATGAACATCTTTTCATGTACCTATTGGCCATCTGTGTATCTTCTTTGGAGAAATGTCTGTTTATGTCTCCTGCCCATTTTTTGATCGTGTTATTTGATTTTTTGTTGTTGAGTTATGTGAGTTCTTTATATGGAGATTAACCCTTTGTTGGATATATGACTTGCAAATTTTTTTTTCCAATTAGTGGTTTGTTTTTTTGTTTCAATCCTGTTTTCCCTTGCCTTGAAGAAGATTTTTAGTCTGATGAAGTCTCATTTGTTTATTCTTTCTATTGTTTCCCTTGTCTGAGAAGACATGGTGTCTGAAAAGATCCTTTTAATACTGATGTCAAAGAATGTACTGCCTGTATTTTCTTCTAGAAGCCTTAATGTTTCAGGTCTTACCTTTAGGTCTTTGATTCATCTTGAATTTATTTTTGTGAATGATGAAAAAGAATGGTCAATTTTCATTCTTTTACATGTGGCTGTCCAGTTCTCCCAGCAGCATTTGTTGAAGAAACTTTCTTTTCTCCATTGTATGCCCTCAGCTCCTTTGTCGAAGATTAGCTGTCCATAGATGTGTGGTTTTATTTCTGGGATTTCAATTCTGTTCCATTGATCTGTGTACCTGTTGTTGTAACAGTATCATGCTGTTTTGATTACTGTAGCTTTGTAGTATGTTTTGAAGTCAGGGATTGTGATGCCTCCAGCTCGTTCTTTCTTCTCAGCATTGCTTTAGCAATTCGGTGTGTTTTGTTGCCCCGTATGAATTTTAGGATTCTTTGTTCTATTTCTGTCAAGAACGTCATTGGGATTCTGATTGGGATAGCGCTGAATCTGTAGATTGCTTTAGGTAGAATGGGCATTTTAACTATGTTTATTCTTCCAATCCATGTGCATGAAATGTCTTCCCATCTCTTTATGTTGTCATGAATTTCTTTCAGGAAATTTGTGTAGTTTTCATTGTATAGGTCTTTCACTTCCTTAGTAAAATTCACCCCAAGGCATTTTATTCTTTTTTGTTCTGATTGTGAATGGGGTTGTGTTCTTGAGTTCGTTTTCTGTTTGTTCATTTTTAGAGTATAGAAATGCTACTAATTTATGTAAATTGATTTTATACTCTGCAACTTTGCTGTAGTTGTTGATTATTTCTAAAAGTTTTCCAATGGATTCTTTGGGGTTTTCTATATATAAGATCATGTTGTCTGCAAACAGCGAGAGTTTCACTGCTTCACTCCCTATTGGGATTTCTTTTATTCCTTTCTCTTGCCTAATTGCTTTGGCCAAAACCTCCAGTACTATGTTGAATAAGAGTGGTGATAGAGGGCATGCTTGTCTCATTCCTGTTCTCAGGGGGATGACACTCAGTTTTTGCCCATTGAGTATGAAGTTGGCTGTGGGTTTGTCATATATGGCCTCTATTATGTTGAGGTAATTTTCTTCTATCCCCATTTTGTTAAGAGTTTTTTTTTTTTTAATCATAAATGGCTGTTGGATCTTGTCAAATGATTTCTCTGCATCTATTGAGATGATCATGTGGTTTTTATTCCTCAAGTTGTTAATGTGGTATATCACGTTGATTGATTTGTGGATGTGGAACCATCCCTGTGTCCCTGGTATGAATCCCACTTGATCATGGCATATGATCCTTTTGATGTATTGCTGAATTCGGGTTGCCAAAATTTTGTTGAGAATTTTTGCATCTATGTTCATCAGTGATATTGGCCTGTAGTTCTCCTTTTTTGTACTATCCTTGTCAGGCTTTGGTATCAGAGTGATGTTGACCTCATAGAATGTGTTAGGAAGTGTTCCATCCTCCATAATTTTTTTGGAATAGCTTGAAAAGGACAGGTATTAAATCTTCTCTGAATGTTTGTAGTATTCCCCAGGAAAGCTGTCTGGTCCTGGGGTTTTATTCTTTGGGATGCTTTTGATTGTTGTTTCATTCTCTTTCCTTGTTATTTTTCTGTTCAGCTTGTCTGTTTCTTCTTCACTTAGCTTTGGGAGGTTGTAAGAGTCTAAGAATTTATCCATTTCCTCTAGGTTATCCATTTTGTTGGCATAAATTTTTTTTGCAGTACTCTCTTATAATCTGTTGTATTTCTGTGGAGTCTGTTGTTATTTCTCCTCTTTCCTTGCTGATTTTGTTTATTTGAGCTTTCTCTCTTTTTTGCTTTGTAAGTCTGGCTAGGGGATTGTCAATTTTATTTATCTTCTCAAAGAACCAGCTGTTCTTTTCATTGATCCTCTCAATCTTTTTTGTTTCAATAGCTGCCGGGAGCTGTGCCTACATCATTTGATCGGCTGTTTGACAGGGTCCAGCTGATTAATGCTGAGGGGTGCAGGGTTTCCCCTTGGTGAAGAATAACCGGCTGGCCCCTCACATAGTTCTGAAACCTGTGCTGCTTCTAATTGCCCTTCATTCCTTTTCCTTTCTTAACCTCCAGTTTTCACTCCTTTGGGTGGCTGCTTGGGAGGCACTACCTCCCAGGAGAATTAAATATGGTAAGAGAATGTGACCACCTGGAGGTAACTTTCAAGATATTTTTCTGAGAGCTAATTTCGTTTGATGCAGTTAGTTAATGGAGGAGCATACAGTCCCTTTTGAGACAAGCAGAAAGGAATCCTGCCCAGATAAGATGTCGAGTTAGGTTTATGGCCTCCATCTGGTTAATGTTTCCTTCTTCCTCCAGTTCTTTGTCTAAATATATATACATCATCTTTCCAAGTTTGCTGGTTAATTGGATGATCAAGAAGTATCTATATATTATTCTTGACCTTCTGCTTTCTGTTAAAATGTTACAGAGGTTTTCTCTTAAAAGCAATAAATAATAAATAATTGCTGAGTAGAAGGGTCGAGGGGTGCAGGGATGCCCCTTGGTGAAGAATGGCCAGCCGACACCCCTGATATTTTCTGAAATGTATGCATGCTTTCTATCAAGGTTATGACTATACTTATTTCTGCTTTTTATTCTTGAAGATATATAGTTTAGCTTAGCTTTCCAGCCCTTTACTTTACTAACAAAATGATATTTTCTCTGGGCAGTGTGCTCAAGGGAGTGTGAGCTCTGCAACCTAAAAGATAAAGGAGTGCTTTCACCCCCTAAAGGGCCCGGGAATGTAAAGATGTTTAACTGCCCGCTGAGAATGCAAATAGCCCTGGGGATAAGATACCCTGGAGTCGCCTTTTGTTCCCATTAACCATCTACACTAATGGCATAAATGATTGAGAGAGGCAGGTATGGCTCCTGAGGATGTAAACAGATGGAATGCTGTCCTGTCCGGAGGCCTGGACCTTCTCTCTTTGATTTAACTTTACCATGAATTACAACACATGTCAAGGTACTTATCTCTTTTAGCTTAGAGACAACAAACACTAGTTACTTGCGGAGAAGACGATCATTAACCTTATGCTCTATAGAATAGAATGCTAATAAATATTCTTGTGTTCGTTTTTTTACTTCCTTATCTCTCTGAGAATATTTGTAGAGCTATTTCTGTACTAATCCTGAAAAATATAAAAACGACACTTGTGCTCAAAGTTGGACTTGCTAACACCAACCCAAGTCTCACATCCTTTCCATTTCCCTCATTGCGCCGCCGCCATCCATCCCTCAGGAACCTGGACTCAGCAGGGGCGGGACTCCAGCAAATAGCATTTATTTGTGCTCTGATTTTTGATATTTCTCTCTTTCTGCTAACTCTGGGCTTTGTTTGTTCTTCTTTTTCTAATTCAGTTAGGTGTACTTTGAGATTGCTCATTTGGGACTTTTCTTGTTTGTTAAGGTGTACCTGTATTGCGATGAATTTCCCTCTTAATACAGCTTTTGCTGTATCCCATATCAGTTGGTATGGCATGTTATCATTTTCATTTTTCTCTAGATATTTTTTGATTTCTTCTTTAATTAATTCAGTGATCCATTGCTTGTTCAATAGAATATTGTTTAGTCTCCACATCTTTGTCCCTTTCTCACCCTTTTTCTTGTAATTAATTTCTAGCTTTAGAGCATTATGATTGGAGGAGATGCTTGTTATTATTTCAATTTTTTTTTAATTTATAGAGGCTTTCCTTGTTTCCCAACATATGGTCTATTCTTGAGCATGTTCCATGCACACTTGAGAAGAATGTGTATTCTGCTGTTTTTGGATGAAGTGTTCTATATATGTCTATTAAGTCCAACTGTTTTAGCTTTTTGTTTAATTCCACTGTTTCCTTGTTGAATTTCTGTATGGATGATCTGTCCAATGATGTGAGTGGGCTGTTGAGGTACCCTACTATTATTGTGTTATTTTTGATGTCTTCTTTTAGGTTTGTTAATAGCTGCTTTATGAACTTTGGTGCTCCTGTGTTGGGTGCATAGATATTTATAAGCATTATTTCTTCTCGATGTAGAGTCCCTTTGATCATTATATATTGCCCCTCTTTCTCTCTCTTACTTGCCTTATCTTGAAATCTACTTTGTCTGATATAAGTATTGCAACATCTGCTTTCTTTTGTTTGCCATTAGCTTGGAGTATCATCTTCCACTCCTTCACTCTGAGCCTGTATTTGTCATTGGAGCTGAGATGTGTTTCCTGGAGGCAACAAACTGTTGGATCTTGTTCTTTAATCCATCTTGCCACTCTGTGTCTTTTTATTGGAAAGTTCAGTCAGTTTACATTCAGGGTGATTATTGATGTATGAGGGCTTAACACTGTCATTTTGTCACTCGTGTTCCAGTTTTCCTGCATTTCCTTTGTTGCTCATCCTGTGTGTTTTGGTCTACCCATTAATTTCTGCAGCTTCTTATGCTGTATTTCTTAGTTTTTTCTTTTTTTATTTTTTGTGTCTCTCTTCTGCTTTCTAGTTTAGTGGCTACCCTGAAGTTTTTATTCAGAATCTCATGCATAACATAGTCCATTTTCTGATGGCCTCTTATTTCCTTAGTCTAAGCCGATTCAGTCCCTTTTCTCCTCGCCTCCTAAGTTATTATTCTTATATTTTATTCCAACTTGTGTTTTGAGTTGGTGGTTAAAGTGACAAGATTGTCTTTGTTTTGTATTTTCCTTCCCTTTAGCCTAATGCTATAGTTGAATATTTGCTATCCTATTCTGATTCTATTTGTCTCCTTACTCTGTGTTTTGTGACCCCTTTCTCCCTTTTTTTTTCAGGTATGAGAGCCTTCCTGATGATTTCATGTAGGGGAGTCTTGTGGCTATGAAGTCCCTTAGCTTTTGTTTGTCTGAGAAGGATTTAATTTCTCCCTCATATCTGAAGGATATTTTTGCTGGATAGAGTATTCTTGGCTGAAGATATTTTCTTTTAAAGTTTTGAACATGTCCTTCCATTTTCTCCTAGCTTGTAAGGTTTCTGCAGAGAAATCTGCTGAAAGTCTGATAGGGGTTCCTTTGTAGGTTATTTTCTTCTGCCTTGCTGCCCTGAGCATTCTTTCTTTGTCATTCATTTTTGCCACTTTTACTACTATATGCCTTGCAGTAGGTATTTTTACATTGACAAATCTAGGAGATCTGAAAGCTTCCTCCACCCACATTTCTCTCTCATTCCCTAGATTTGGGAAGTTCTCTGCAATTATTTCTTTGAGCATGCTTTGTGTTCCATTCTCCTTCTCTTCACCTTCTTGGATACCTATAATTCTTATGTTTCCTTTCCTCATTGAGTTGGATATTTCTCAGAAACTTGCTTCATTTCTTTTTAGGTTCAGTTCTCTCTCCTCCTCTGTCTGGAGCAATTCAACATGTTTATCTCCCATTATGCTAATTCGCTCCTCTATGGTGTCCACACAAGCATTCAGGGAATCTGTATTTTGTTTTATCTCTTCCATTGTGTCTTTCATCTCTAGTATTTCTGATTGACCCTTCTTTATAGTTTCAATCTCTTTTGTGAAGTAGCTCTTAAACTGGTTGAATTGTTTCTCTATATTCTCTTTTACCTCATTGAGCTTTTTGACGATAGCTATTCTGAATTCATTGTCATTTATTTCTTAGTCCTCAGGACATAATTCTGGGTATTTATTGTTTTCCCTCTGGTCTGGAGATTTGATGAATTGCCTGGTGCTGGAAGTACAGGTTTTCCTCATTGTGATATTATTAGACTGCAGTTACAGCCTATCGCCACTAGATGGGAGGGGTCGAAAGCTGCATATTCTGAGCCCTCCACTTTCTGCTGAGATGGCGTGACACAGCACAGGATGGGGGGGCGATTTCTCTTTCATGAAGACCCGGATTTCCCTATCAGCTCTCTGTATCTGGTCTCCTGGAGTCTTGGATTAATGAGGTCACCCCATGTGAAAGCTTTTGCCTCACTGGAGAGCTTCCCTCTAGGCTTCAAGGGCAGTAGGGAGTCCAGGATGATTCTGCAGACATGTGGCCCCTCCCCCACTCCTTCCCTCATAGAGCCTCCCGCGGCAGCAATCCCAGTCTTTAGGGGAGTGATTGAAGTTCTCTCTTACCCCTTTCCATCTCCCCTGAGAGGTGCTCCAGCCTCTCCACCCTGTCGTTTGGCTGCTGTGACTCTCCAAGGATTCCTGTGCTATTAGGATATTTTCTGTTGGAATATGCTTGTTCCTTTTTGTTGTATGTTAGAAGGGAGAGAGTCCCATCCAAGCTTACTCTGCCATGATGCTGATGTCACTACCCAGTGCTGAATAAATGTTAATACAAGTTGCTCTCATGTTTTTTTGCCTCCAAATTTTATATTTTACCAATAAAAATATATTTAGATTTCATAGTCTGGCTTTCATGGCCTTCAGACAGGAGAACAACTTTCTTTTCCAAGCTTTTCTACTATAAATTTTGAGTCTGGCTAAACTAGAGGTTTCATATTGACCTTCTCACTATTTGCCTCATAAAGTTTGCCCTATCATGTCCATTAAAAGTTTGATTTCATTTCTCTCATCCCAAATGTCTTTAATCCTCTGATTTTATATGTCTGGGTCCTATACTTTTTCACAGCCAAGGACTTATTTGATTTCTACTTTCCTCTCACATGGGTGCCATAGATTGAAGTTTCTATGGACCTGTAATTTATTTTTTAATATTTATTAAAGATATTTGGAATTGGGGGCTGGCCCCGTGGCTGAGTAGTCAAGTTCGTGTGCTCTGCTGCCGGCGGCCCAGTGTTTTGTTGGTTTGAATCCTGGGTGCAGACATGGCACTGCTTGTCAAGCCACGCTGGGGCAGCGTCCCACGTGCCACAACTAGAAGGACCCACAACAAAGAATATACGACTATGTACTGGGGGGCTTTGGGAAGAAAAAGAAAAAAATGAAATCTTTAAAAAAAAAGATATTTGGAATTGTCTTTCCTAGCTTTGGATCACCATGAGAAAACAAGTGTGATCCACAGTGTTAATAAGATTTCAGCCACTCAGCAAAATAACTTAATGTTTTAAGACTGTTGTACCACCATACTACAGATAAACAAACAATTTGAATTAATATTTTTGAAAAATGGAAAGTACCTCTAGAAAAGACAATACTAAAAATTATAATGAATGTCACCACTCCAGATACAGGTGCTACATACCTGTATCTTCCATATGCTTTGTACGTATGGAATTATATAACCTTCATAGCAGCTCTCAGAGGTAGATTATTTTATTATTCATGTTTCCAGTGGAGAAAATGAAGCACAGAGATGTCAAGGGACTTGGTAAATATCACATCATGAAGGGGAGTTGGATGCGGTGTGAATCTAGGCAGCATGGCCTCAGACTTTATGCTCTGATCTCTGTGCTAACCTACTTCCTAGCTCTGCTTTTGAATATTTGCATTTCTGACTCTCTTCAGTTAATGTTATAGTTCATCCTTTAACATAATTCTGAAGTTTTCAATACTAATTTATCTACCTTTAAGAAATTTGTACTCTTCTCCCTGCAGACAGTTTCTACTCTTCTAAAACCAAACACATAGTGACTTACATAATTAATGATCTTATCTAAGTTTATCTTAAACGTTATATTAAATTGTTGGGAAGAAAGGAATATTTTCCCTATTCACAATAACTTGAGAATTTTGATTCAATATTTGAAATGAAAGATAACTATAGAGTTATGGAAGAGATATGAATAAATAGTATAATTTTAAAGTATCTTGAAACAATAGACTAATGTAAAATGGGGAAATTGACAGCTTGGACTTTATAAAAAGGAAAACAAGTCATAGCAAAAGAGAAAAAGCGAAATCATAATAGTGGAAGTAGCAGAGGTTGAGATTTACTTCGCTCTTATTATGAGCTACATCTTTTTCTCATTTTGTCTGTATAGTAACCACAATTATGTCTAAAGTGTCTTTCTCAAGATCATGCAGCTAGTAAATAGTGGAACTGGGATTTGAACCCATGCCATCTGACTCGAGCAAATTTAGTCTATACCAAGAATTGTAATTATTTTGCTAGATTAATATGCATCCTAGGTAAAAATATCGATTGAAAAATATGAGTTAAAAAAAGATAAAAGATTCTCCTAAGGGCAATGTTTTCATTAAAAATGTAAAATGTGGTGGGTAATAAAAATTTATATGTATATTATAAAAATACAGGTTTTTTCCTATTAACCAAGTGCGATAATAACATAACATCACATCACAAGATAATCTTTTCTTGTCTGTACTTTCATCAGCTTTTCTGAAAAACCATCAATCTTGAAATATTGGTCATACTTGTATATAAAAAAGGATATAGAGATACACACACACGCAAATATACAACATTTCCGGAAGGACATACAATAAACTGAATTTAGTTACTTCTGTGGAGTAGAATTAGAGATTCAAATAACTTGGAGAGAGATTTTAATTTTTCTTCTCACATTCTTCTGGTAGTTTTAGTATTTTATGATGATCAAGAATTATTCTATAATAAAAATATGTTTCATAAAAGAGTACAAAATATTGAAAAACTTTTTAAATACTTATCAATAAGAATGATAATCTCTAGCATTTAGGGCAGTACTATTGTACTTCAGAAATTATTCTAAAGTTTTTGTAGAATTATTATTTATGAGAGTGAAAATTGAAGCAATGTAAATATCTCAATGGGCAAATGGTTAAATAAATGCTTCCTATAAGATTTATATATTATCACACCGTTAAATTGGTAACTAAACATATGGAAATTATAAGAACATGGGAAGAAATACTGTGAGAATTGTAAGTCAAAATCAGAACAGAAAATGACAGTATACGATGATTTCAGTCACATAAAATGTACGCTATGAATAAGGACTTGAAATAGAAAAATCATAAAATCTTATGTTGGAATTATGGGGTTTTTTTAAATAATGTTTTTAGAAGAAGTACCCTGAGGAATTCAGCTTAAAGAGGGACATATGTGATTAAAAACACTACTTATATTATAGGCATGTTAGAAATTTTATATCAGGTCAAATTCACAGGCAGAAAGGCTCAATATTCTAATGGGATAAGTTGAAGAGTACAGTAAAGAGATAAAGAGTAGTTTCCCAAATTAACACAACCTCAAGGTCCAGACATTTGCTACATCATGACCATCAGTGAAGCTGACTTCTTGAACACAAGAGGCATAGGTAAAGGGTTGTCAAAGTAAAGCATATTTCACCCAAATCCCTGAAGGAGTCAGGGACAATGGGCACAAAAATGAGTGAAATAAAGTGAGAACATTTTCTTCAGGAGGGATTCTCCAACATTAGTGCTTAATTATGTTGAAATAGTGTTGTTCAGATTTCAAAGCACATGTATAAGATGCATAATACATGAAATATACCTATGCATGTGTGTGGGTATAAAGTCTTTTTTTTTTAATTGTTAGGAAAACTCAGAATAAGAAAGTGCGAGTATTTGTACTCTACTTTTTGAATGAAGGCTAAAATTTCAAAGCAGTTAAATCACTTGCCAAGATGGTACAAGTTCGACAGTTCTCAATCTTGGTAGGAATCGAAAATTTTAAAGGACATTTATTTTTTATTTATGCAAAATCTTTGGCCCAGTGCAATGTGTTTCTGAATTAGCAGATAGATCTGGGAGAGACTTGGACATCTGTAGATTTACAAAACTTCATAGGGGGTTAAAGGTAGTTGGAGGTAACAGGATGGTGCAGAAACAAGGACTTCAGAGTTCAGGCCACTGATCTTCCTAAAATATCACTTCTTTTCTTCTCTCTGAAGATTAATCCTTTGTCAACTGCATCTTACCTACACTAGTATGGTGATGAATAACAGTGTGACTGAATTCATTCTGTTTGGGTACCCATGGGATGCAGGAAAGCAGAAAGTAATATTTGAGGTTTTCTTGATTCTTTACATTGTGACATTGTTGGGGAACTTTCTCATTGTAGTGACTATTAAAACAAGTAAGACTGTTGGGAGTCCCACGTACTTCTTCCCATTCTATCTGTCCTTTGCTGATGCCTGCTTCTCTATGACCACAGCCCCCAGATTGATTGTGGATGCCCTTTCTCAAAAGAAGACCATTTCCTTCAATGAGTGCTTGACTCAGGTCTTCGCAGTCTCTTTCTTTGGCTTCACAGAGGTCTTTGTGCTTATCTTCATGGCCTTTGATCACTATACAGCCGTTTGTAAGCCCTTGTGATACACAACCACCAGGAGCCAGCAAGTTTGTGTTGTGTTGGTGATTACGGCCTGGGTGGGATCTCGTATCCACTCTTCAGCACAGATTTTCCTGACTTTGAGATTGCCCTTGTGTGGCCCTAATGTGATTGACCACTATTTCTGTGACTTGCTGTCCTTGTTGAAACTTACCTGCATGGACACATTTATGACAAATTTGCTAGTTGTTTCTAATAATGGGGCTATCTGCATGGTGAGTTTCATAATTCTACTTATGTCCTATGTTGTCATCTTGTTATCTCTGAGAAATCACAGTGCAGAAGGAAGGCAAAAATCTCTTTCCAGGGGCCGACCTGGTGGCACAGCAGTTAAGTTCGCAGGTTCTGCTTCTCGGTGGCCTGGGGTTTGCTGGTTTGGATCCAGGGTGTCGACATGGTACTGCTTGGCAAAAGTCATGCTGTGGTAGGCATGCCATGTATAAAGTAGAGGAAGATGGGCACAGATGTTAGCTCAGGGCCAGTCTTCCTCAGCAAAAAAGAGGAGGATTGGCAGTAGTTAGCTCAGGGCTAATCTTCCTCAAAAAAAACCCCAAAACCAAAATAAAACAAAAAATTTATTTCTACATGCACCTCCAACTTTATCGTGGTTGTCATATCTTTTGGCCCATGTATATTTATATACACATGACCACCACCCACATTTCCCATAGACAAGATGGTGGCTGTGTTTTACATAATTGGGACACCCTTGCTCAACCCTCGGATTTATACACTGAGGAATGTAGAAGTGAAAAATGCCGTGAAAAAGTTATGATGTAGCAAAGTATGACTTCAGTTGATCAATGATATATGGGGATTCTAACATAAAATTCCTTAACAGCTTAGTTTTGTCTCAGGGACAGGAAAGAGAAAATATTCTTGTTGGAACACCAATAATTAAGAAATCTTTGGAAGTATATACATACACGTATATTCACAGATATATACACAAATATATATACACATATATACTCATATATTATATATATTATGTATAATACGTATTATACATAATATACGTACGCATATGTAGTCTGTATCCTTATTCTGAGACTATTGCATTCAAATATAATTACTTCAAGTCTTTAACCATTTTGAACAACCTGTGATGACCCTTACTTGAATTCTATCAAAATCTGGACATATTCATACATTGAATAATGACAAAATGACTCTGTGGGTATGTGCACATCAACCAATTCACCAATTCTTCTTTTTTTAGATTTTATTCTAGTCCTTATGAGTGTGGTCATAAGAGCTAATCCATATAAGACTGGACACTTACGGAATCCAGGCTGCTGTCTTGACAACCTGAGGATCAGAGAAAACGCTCTGAGAAAATGGTACTCTGGAAATCTATGTCTGAGCCTGCCTCACTGGCAGTATCTATATTGATGGACTCAAACTCCAATGCAAGCTGGAAATATCATTGAAAACCTAGACTGCCACTGGAAAGCCTCTCAAAATATTGTGAGTGGTGATGGAAGGAGTCTCATGGTTGGATATGATAGGCAATATCACCAGGCAGTTGCCATTTGGGGTCTTTCACATTGCTCTTCACAAATTAGAGAGAAGAGGCTATAAGAGAGTTTGGCATCAGGCATACGTAGAAGGGTGAGTAACGGGAAGAGAGGAGAATAAATAACAATGCGCGATGAAGAGAGAGAAAAGGTGAAAGGAAAACGGTAATTTTATCCAGGTGGGAGAGAAGGAGCTTTATATTCCTTGTATTTGAGAATCACTCATGGCTATATGAACATTTTCAGGAAAAAAATGATATTTCAAGATATTTCTGTGTCATTGACCTAGTGTAGCTTTGCTTCCTTGGTCATTGTGTTTATTTGGATATTAGGAAAGAAGCATATATTTTTTGTTCTTCCTCATGGTATCTCAAAATCCCAAATTCAGATTTCTTGGGAGAACTTGATATTGAAAAGTCAGCTCTAGTGCTTCTCAACTTTGAACTCTTAGTTTTAGTATGAAAATGTTTTTTAAAAAATTTTTATTTTTATGTTTTCAGTTGAGATTCATAATAGCTTACATCTTTGTGAAATTTCAGTTGTACATTATTTCTTGTCTGTCACCACATAAGTGCTCCCCTTCACCCCCTGTGCCCACCCTCCACCCTCCTTCCCCTGGTAACCTCTGAACTACTTTCTTTGTGCACGTGTTTGTTTATATTCCTCATATAAGTGAAATCATATGGTGTTTGTGTTTCTGTCTGATTTATTTCACTTAGCATAATATCCTCCAGAAAATGCTTTATAATGTGTATTTTCATTTTGAAGATAATCCAATCTGTATGTGTAATATACATTCATCACCACCAGCATCACTACATAATATCATAAGAAGTATTTTTGCGCTATTTTAGTACCTAAGTTTATAATTCCCACCAAATTGGCACCAAGAAGTATTACTTTAAGTGATATAGGCTGATATGAAAAGCACACGGTAAACTTCATAAGTATGTGGTCAATTTCCATTAACTGAAGACAAAATGTTACTATATTGCACCAAAGATTCCCAATAGTTCCAATATAGACAATGGTAGCATCATAAATATTTAAGTGCCAAAGATCACATTTGTCAGAGTTCTCAGTACCATATTCACAAGTGGCAATTTTGTTTCAGACCCCCTCCAAATAAACATTCCCAATTTTCCTAATTTTACATCTTACAGTTCCATTTTTAAAGCATTTTGAATCTAGTCCTATGAAGATTATAATTAGGTGTAATTGGTTTTTAAGTATCCATGACATAATCAAAATAAAACTTTAGTTCTTATCTCTTGTTCTTCCTTCAAATGAAATATAGTGGGAGAAAATTTTTTCTGTGCCTAAATGAAAACTCAGATAGTTTCAGGAATTTTATTCTCATTGTCAGATAATACAGAGTCAAGATTCCCTTAAATTTAAGACAGGGACTCAATTTGAGAGAGTGGGAGAGGCTATCAGGGGACAGAAAGATCTTACTTGAATTGGTGTCTTAAAATCCTGGCTTACTGTCTCTGGGCCCAGCAAATGTTGAAAGTTTTTTATTTCCCTTCCTTTTGGGGCGCCTTAGGCCCTCTAATTCTAGTTTCCTTGATGTAGGAGGTCATGTCTATCCCTTATTATCACTGGTGACTCCCTGCTTAGCCCTTAGAAAGCCAGTGGTTACCTTAAAAATTCTGTGTCCTTCCAAATGACCCTACTGTACTGGTCCCTAGAAAATCCCCTATGGCTCCTCTATGGCTGTGCATGGAGAAACACCTATGCATCTCCGCCCCTCAGGAGTACCATTAATGTAGAAACACGGTTAATGTGGGCTGATGTCAACCAGCCACCCTCACCTGAGTCCATCAGTAAGTCAGCCTGTTTCTGTTCCTGCCTAGACTTTTCTGATTTCGGTCCCTTGGTCCCACCAATATGGAGGGTTGCATGCTGGGTTCACAGAATGACACTCTGAAATCCCCCTCCATTACACGCATGCACAGACTCACCCACGTCTTAAGCTTGAGGTGAGGGGCAGGCATATCTCTACAGTAATTTCCCCTAAGATGGTCTCACAAACGACTTTCCCATTTTACACTCTGACTAGGTTTATAACCTTTATCTAGTTGTGGAGAACTTAGCTTTATCGTTTCCTTTGGTTTAGAGATAGGCATAGGTGATTTGGCCACACTTTGTAATTTCCCATCTATTGTGTCTAGTCAAAATTTCAGTTATAACACCTTGTTACATAAGAATTGTTAATTCATAAATAGTTTGTATTAACACTGGACTTCAAGATAATTTATTTTCATTTAGAAAAGGATGGTACATTACTGCAATTTGAGAAAAATCTGCTTGTAATCACATAAAAGATACATTTTATGGGGAAAAGTGTGTACAATTAAACCTTATTTGTAAACAGTGAAAGCTACAAAGGGAATTGGGCAGAAACCGACTATAGAAATGATTAATGAGGAAAGGGGAGGAGGAACCCCTCCAAGCATAAGAATGGGAGAAAGGAAAGGAAGCCTGAAAATCAATCTTTGGATCAGGGGAATAAATAAAATTACAAAGTCACTTCATGGAAGATTTAAGACAGCTATTGTAAAATTTTTTTGTGATTTCTATGGTGAGGTAGCCGTTTTCAAGTCCCCCATCTCTGTATTCAGGTGTGAGGCTTCTGTACAGGAAAAGAACCTCTAGGATCCTAAAGAAAATCATTACTAGGGTGTTAACAGACAACAGGGATAGTTAGTGTTCAAGTAATTTTGGCACCAGCCACTTCAAATAGCTGGACAACTAAAGGGCTGTGTAGGATCCCAGCAAATGATAACCAGTCACAGAGTTCTGTGGGAGACTGCAGAGATCTCTCACTCCCCTCCTTTCTCCATCCCATGAGTCAGAAGGAGAGGATGAGATCAGAAGCTAGAAAGTGTTTGAAGAAGTAGAACCCAGTTAAGGAATAATAACAGTATCTTGTGGCCTAAGTGTACCCTGGGCCTCTAGGCTGGCCTGCGGTATAAAAATGCATACTTAACAACTCCATCAGGAAAGAAAGGATTTTTTTACCCAGCAATTCCAGCAAAAGTACATACTGAGATTGCATTTTATATGGGTCAAGTACCCCTCCCTGAAACCATCACTATTGTCAAAAAAATAGGATTCTCTGATTTTCCAAGCCTTGACCATAAGCTTACTCTTGGAGCATGGATGGAGACACAGATTCAACTTTGTGGTTGAGAGTGGGAAAAGAGTGGGTTTATTACAAAAAAAAGAAATGATTACACAACAGGCAAAATAAACTCAAAGCATGTACACCAGATTTGTATCAGTCTGCTTTACTCACTTTCACAACTGATTTCTGAGGTACCCATGGCAGCATATGTTCCCATGGCTGCCTCCTGTCCACATGGTGACTTTCTACAAATTAGGAAAATGTGCTTCATCCTCAAGATGATTTACTTCCAGATAGCAGAAAATTGTCATAATGTACTTACTCATTTATGAGACCCTTCACTGCCATCTGTCAAAACCCTACTGTGATAAATATATAAACCTAGGAGACCTTGATATAAACAGTGCTTCTTTAGATGTGGGGCCTATATGCACAGTGTGTAGCAGCTTTGGATGTCCCTTTAAGCAGAATCAATTCTTATTGATGCAATTTTATACCGTGTCATTGAAAATTCACTCTCCAACAGGAAGATATTTTGCTACCGTTAACATTCAGTTGGATATAGTCTCTCACATCTACTGTTAACAATGCTTCTGGCTACATCAGAGAAAAGAATTCCTACTGGAAGTTTCCATGAGCTGATCACCTTATGTTTTTCCACACCTCAAAATTATAGGTGTTAGTGTCATTCAGACAGGTATCTTCTGTTGATTTCATGCAACATCACAATATTTTCTCAGGCAGGGACATTAATTATTGTTGCTCAGAATCATTTCCAGTCTGATTTCATTCGTGGTTCCTTTCCTTCCTTCTTTGTTTTTATTTCTTTCAACAAATTGTGTATTAGTTACATTCTAGGTTCCGTGATTGGTGGATACAAAGTTGAATAAGAGAGTCAGGGCCCCACTTGTCATGAAACCTATGTCTTAAGGCATTCCTTAGAGTTTGTCAAATATATAGGTGTTCTTGCCTTAGTTCTAGCTCTAATGACAGACTTTTGCTGTTTCAAATTTCTCTTATAATTTCAAGTTGGAATGGAAGGGCATGGGATTTAAAGATTTTTCAAATCATATTTTTCCAGAGCAATCCCACTTTCTTTTCCCTGATATTTCTGCTTCTTTGACTTCCATCATGTCATGATTTCTTGATTATCTTCTTACTTCTCTAATCTTCCTTTTTGGTCCACTTTATAATCTCTTCTATAATAACTTTCTCTCTTTCAAAGTCAATCTAAACCTTGGTTCTATTCTTGGCTCTTCTAATCTTGTCACATGCTTTATTTGGGTAATCTCATCTACACTCCTGATTTCAGCTAACACTTACACACTTTTGTTCAACAAATCTAGATCTCCAAACTGAATTGTCTCTTGATTTTCATTTTGTCCAGCCAGCCTATTGGATCTTTCTACTTATACATCTTATGGAGACTTCAACTGATTGCTTGAGGCCTTTAATCTGAGCTCCTTAACATGCCATGTCATGACTGTCAGTATGTATCTCTGAATCACCATTTTCTATAACTTTCTGACTCAGAATATGTGTTCTTTCCATTTTCCCTTTTCATTCTGACTCTGGGAAGTCCTTATGACTCACTTTGGCTAATAGAACATGGTACACACGAACAGAGTGCCAGTTCTGAGCTTGTGCCTCAGGAGGCATTGTTGACTTCCATTTACTCTGTTAGAAACCTCTGTCATGAGAACAAGCCCAGATTAGCATGCTGCTTGACAGACTACCAGGAAGAGAGCACTGTTGTCCCAAACAAGATCATATTAGATTACATCATAGCCAGCTGAACCCAAAATATGTGAAAGATCCCAACTTAAATTTCTTGAGACCAATGATAATCATAGCTCTCATTATGAATTCCTGCATCTGTTAGCTATTGTTGTGTAACAAATAAACACACAATCTCAGTGTCATGAAACAATATTTTGCTGTTGTCTTTTACTCTATGGATCAGCTGGGTTGTAGTTCATTTATGCATCTGTAGTCAGCTTCAGGCTGAGTAGGTGGCTCTATGATCTGTGCTGGGGTTTTTCACACATTTATGGTACCTTATAAAGCAGATACCATTACTGTTCCCTTTGTAAAAAGGAGAAACTGAGGTCTTAGGAAGTTAAACCTCTTGCGTAAGATTATATAACTAGTGTGCTGTGAAGCTGGCATTTTGATTACACAGCTCAAATTCTTAACTACTATGTTTCACCACAGTAGAGGAGAAGAACAGAATATGTGGTGTTTCAGGAGAGTTACTGTTGCAACCTCGAAGAAAAGCTACAGTGAAAACATATCTCATATTACTTGAGACTTTTAAGCAGATGCTGGCTGCCACATTTTAGAAATTTTGCAAAAAGCATAGCTTCAATTGATGTTTGGACTATAAAACTCTGTGAATGCTGAGAGGTCACTCTTGCTATTCAACAACCTGCCTCCACCCCCACACCTTACACTAAAAGAAAAGCATCCCCTGGACTATGGAAATGCCATCTTTTTCATGTTACTTAATCTCATCCTTCCCCTCGTAATCCAAGAACTGAGATATTTCTTTCAAGAATTATAAGGAGCACTGACTTGGGAGTCAGGAAATGAGAAGCTGGTTTTATTCCAGGTTGCATCACTAATGAGTCTGTTTTTTGGGTAGGTTGTTGGCATCTCTGAGCCTCAGTTTCCTCATTTGCAGTATAAGAATGGTTCACTAGATGAGTAACAACAAAAGGGACTCTGTCCTTTTCACACGCAAACACTTATCTCTTAATTGCATTAATCATTTATGACTCTAGGTGAGATTTCCTTAAAGAGATGTTTCATTTCATGTTTAAAAATAGTTGAGAGCCACCACTTTAACTAATATCTAATGCCCCATCTGTCCTTATGGCTTGGAACTTAGAGTGACCCCCTACTGAGATAGTACAGAATTGAATTTTTCTACCTAACATTCAATGCCTGTCACGAGCACTCCCTTGCTTACTCAACTTCGTTTCTCTGTTCTCCTCACTTTATTTATTCCAATGTCATCCTACCCACTTCTGCCAGATTCACACAGTTTATTTCCACTATCACTATTCTGTTTGCTGAGAATGTCACTGGATTCAGATACAACAAATCTACCTCTAAGTCACAGCCAGGCCACTTACTACCTTTGTAATCTCAGCTTCCTTAAGACTTAATTTCTGTAGCAGCACAGTTAGTAAAAGAGAAAGCATAGATACCCTGTATGTATTTCTGACTATTTGAGTGGAACGTGAACAGGGTTTTTTCTCATTTAATCATGATGAACAGCCATATGATATAAGTATTATGACTGTGTGGGTTTTCTGAAGCAGCTACTGAGGCTTAGAAAAGCTGTATAACTTCCTTATAGTTTCTTTGCAGGTACTCGACTAATTCCAAAGCATAGGCTTTGACTACTATGCTTTACAGCCCCCTAGTACTTTAACCTCCTGCCTCACAGAGCTGCTGTGAAGGCCAAAGAAGGCAATACACCCAAGAAAGTTTTGGAAAGCAGTATACACATGTTTTTTTTCCCTGATCATGTCTTTATGTCTATAAGCTCTCCGCTTGCCTACCAACTTTTTCTATTCCCTCCATCAACCAATCCATTTCATGTTTCTCTTATTTCCACAGGGAAATGTTTAAGGATTGCTATTTATTTTAAATTTCTCAAAGTTTCTAATAAATTTGTAAGGATGCAGTGGGCATGAATGCAATCCAAGACATTTTATCAATTGGAAGGGAACTGCAATGTGCTGTAGGGCACAGGTAATGCTGGTGCCAGCTCATCATCAAGGGTTGAGAGCAGATCTGTTATCAGAGTCTGGTTGCTATTTGTCTGTCAACCAGGCACAACCATGTCATTTACTGGCTATAGTCTTTACTATTTGCATTCCTAGACATACTTCAGCCAAAACCAAGAACTAAACAGAACCTTGAACTTCCAGTCCACTGTCGAATCACACCATCAGCTGCCTTCATTCCTTTCACAGCAGGTCAGTGAGGAGATATTTTTTAGAAGCCTGTTCAAGCGAAGACAGGGGCAATTATAATTAATGCTTTTCTTTTGTCTTGCCAGTCCACTTCCCTCACTTTCCCTAATTATTTAAGTAGACAACAAATATTTAAAATTTTTTTCAGATGCAGTCCATTTCCTTTCATAAGGGGAGACTAGTAAAGAAGGAAAGAAATGGAAGAGAGTAGGAGATACAGAAACATACTCACAGGGAGAGAGAGACAAGAAATTGGGAAAAAGGGCATCGGAGAATCTCCTAGTAACTATTTACGGACATTTTATCCACTCCCTTTCTTTCTGCCTATGAGCATTTTTTGGAAACCTGAAAATTTTATTTTATTTACTAGCTTTCATTTCTAAGATAGAGGGTCATACATTTAATTTTTTAAAATTTGCCAAAAGCATTCAAAAACAGATCAAGGAAGATAACTTGATTGAACTCAAGTTTCCTTACTGAGAGACTAAATATTGCTTTCAGATAAAGCACACAGGTGTTGAGTGTGAATTATTGACATATTTTAAGAATAATAGATATGTATGCACTTATCCAGTATATACATATTCAATTAATTCAATTAATAGTTGTCATATTTTAAAGGTAATTTCTATGCTATAATTCTATGTAATAACTAAAGTCTATATATTAAATACTTAACCAAATAATAAAGATGATTCTTGGAGCTTAGTTTCTACAGTTGATCAAAAATGGAAAGCTGTATAAACACAGATTCTAAGGTCAACTCAGGTCTAACCTAAGATCTTACCAAACTCAAGGTCATTCTCATGAAGTAACTTCAGAGAGTCCAAGAACCAGGTGAAATTATTCCAGCTTGTTTTTTCTAACTGTAGAGGCAAGCTGTCTGAAATGTAAAAGATGGAAAGTCATTCTACTATTATACCTTGGTCAAATTTGTAGAACAGGATTTTTATTGCTTTTAAAGAGAGATTTAAAATAGAAGCCTTAAATATTTATGATCCTAATGAAGAAATACATTTTCTAGTTTACCAAGGGATTCACATTCTCTCCAATTAAGGACAATTGCTAACAGATATTCAACTGCAGTGTTTACCAAATCCTTCAGGTCCCTTTTTGAATCCTAGTTGACCGTATTCTTAGATCAAAGTAGAAAGAGTTTTTGTTCCATTTCTTAGAACATACGTTATGAATATAACGTTCTCCGTTGGTTGATGGACGTGGGCTCTAACAGGTTAGAGTGCCTGTTTGAGCAGCTGTGACAGCACAGGCAAGAACATTGCTGGGGCAAGACCAACATGCTGCTCCACAAGCAGAAATCTAGATCACAGTATTAACCATTTAATTAATTGTTCCTGCACTGTGATCTGTACCAGAGTTACCGAATGGCTGCACATGTTATCATTCAGCAGAGTCATATGCTTCTTAATGAGCATTACTTTTTGTTTTTTCTCTGCTTGGAATAATTTTTTTTTCACAGCTGAAGAAGTTCTTTGATGGCATTTGGTATCCTTGACCAGTTCTATAATGTAAGTGGAAAACAAGACTTTGTTCTTTAAAATAATTCCTAACCTATCCAGATTCTCTACCCTGAGACAGTCAAACTGACTTACACTACCTCCTAGAGTCCTATTATTTCCTGTTGTCAATTTTTAATTTTTGTGTCTCGTTCATAATTATTTTAGCACCACTTTCATCAAGCTCTTGGTGCTTTTCGATCAGACTCTGATTCATTAGCTTTGGTGTTATTTAAATACTGGCTTATGCCCTGGATTAAATGGTGTTTCGTCACTACTTTTCCAGTGCTGACCTTTGACGCCTTTGGTTGCATTCCAGCTTCCCAGGCAGGACAAGACTATAAGAGAGTAAAAAAACGAAAAAGAAGCCAGGAATCTTTTATTCTTATTCTAATTTCTGCTGCTTCTAATTTTCAGTAAGAATTCCAAATTTTGTCATTTTTAATAGTTCGATATTGCTTGTAATATTCTTCAAGAATTCAAATTTATGGAAGCAAGTGTAATTGCTCAAAAACGTAATGAGCAAAGCAGTCCTTAGAGCTGCAGTCACGCAGCAGCGGGAATGTCCTGCTCTCGTGTTAACAGACCTTCAACAGACTCAAGGGGAGTTGAGGTACACAAAGAGCTTTTGGGAAAAGAAAGGCATTGTGAGAATTTGACATAAAATATCATATTCAAAGACTCTGTATTTCTTTTTCAAGTATATATTTAGCATTTTCATGGAGAACGTTATTCCTAAAAGTTGCAGTTGATCAAGTGCTGCAAAAACTTTGTCATAATTTCCCAAGTAGCCAACTTTTTTAATGACTGAAGGTGTAAGTGAAGTTAGATTAACAAAAATTATCTACAGGAACTTACACACCAAATAAAGCTATATTTAGCTACACAGAATGTTGAGCTGAAGTTTAAAAATACAAATTGGAATACTTTATCTGCTACTTACCTACTGCAGAATGTTTGGCATAAGGAAATTTTTAATCTTCTCTCAGTGTTAATTGCTCATCTGTTGCCAAAGCTGAAAGAAGATGGCCTCTCCAGTGTTACTTTCCAAGTCCCTCAGCAGCACAACTAATGGGAGGAGTGTGAGAAACACGGCTTTTAGCATTCCAGCACCTTCCAAAGTGAAGGCAGGTGGAATGGAGGTCAAGGGAGCCAATGCAAAGTGCTAAACACAAGTTTAAAATATGGACTATACCTGTTCAGAAGAAAGGATCAATTTTTCCCACAGGCAGATTGTTAAACGCCTTATTAAAGTGGTAAAAGAAAAAAGAACAGACTGGGAATTTCTTGGTAACTGGGATAGTTTCCATCTTTAGTGCTTAGCACTGAGCCATGTTGCTAAAAATATAGTAATAAAGTGATCATTTTATCTAATGGCTGATTTTTCAAATTTACTAAGTAACCAATATTTAAAAATATTTGTATGGTTCACAGTAATTTATATACAGTGAGATGTTTTGAAAAGATTTTGAAAACTTGTACAAATATTTGGGTGACTCGTTGAATTCTGGTCTAGTCTAGATTTAATTTTCCTTCAGTTTATTTTCACTATATATGACCAAAGACCTGAGTCTACCAAATTTTTTCGTACTTTGGTTCTACATATTGTAGAAATTTATTTATTATTTCCACAGATGTTTGTTGAGTAACTATTAAGTGCCAGACCTATTTTAGGTGTTTGAGATAAAACAGTGGACAGAATGAATTCCTTACTTCGTCGGCTTAGATTCTAGTGAAGGAGAAAGAAATTAACACACTAATGCATAAGCAAATAGTGTGTTTCATTAGGAGTTTATTGTACTGTGGAATAATAAAACCTAGAAGATGGTAAAGAGGATCATCAGAGCTGAGGGCAGTCTGCAATTTAAATAGATGGTTAGGGTAGTCTTCATGGAACCATCACATTTGAATAAATATTTGAAGAGGATGAAGGATCATCCATGTGCGTCTCTCCTTGAAGAAGTGTGTCTGATGGTTTCAGGGAATGGTAAGCTGGCCAGTGAGGTGGGAATCCAAAGAGTAGGAAGACATGCAGTCAGAGAGAGGGTGATGGGTGCAGATCACATAGGACCTTAAGGTTGCACTAAGATTCATCTTTTATGAGAGTGAAATTTTTTTCTGATTGCTTCGTTTTCTCTGTGAAGTAGAAAGTAAAGTCATTGGTTGAAACTGAGGAAAGAGAAGAAGGTATTAGGGTTTTAAAGACAGAGGGTTTTAAGACCTACACTCCTTTATCACTAATAGTCTTAATAGTCCTGTAGTCACTTTGGGACAGTGAGAGAGTAATGGACTGTGCACCTGCAGTGTGAAGATCTAGCAGCACCAAGGACTCCCTTGAGATCCAGGTTGTGAATTTAAAGAGAAACCAGGTAGAGTGGTCCCAAAATACCACGCACAGCACGAAATACAACTGGTTAAAAATTCACACAGTCCATTAGCATTTTGTGAAGACAGGCAAATCTACAAAATCCTCCAGGACTAGGTTAAATTGCAGGAGCTGTGGCTTGGCTTATTACTTGAATGGAGCACTACCTTGTGGGAAGATCATGTAAGGGCCAAATTGATTGAAAGGTTGTAGAGCTACAGGAATTATCAGGAATAAGCAGGTTGTCCTAATCTGAGCAAAAGTGAGATTGTGTGGTTTGTTCCTCTGCTTGTTTTGGAAATCGTCGTAGGAATTGGTTTTTATCTGAGCATTTGTCATAGCATTGGCTTAGCTTACTTGTCCAAAGGGATGACAAATTTCCCACTTAAAGAAAAATACATTATCAACTCTCTTCAATAATAAGCTTTTCCTTTCCCCTCCAGGTTCAGAGTCTTTGCTTCTTTATTTTTCTCTGAAAATTCTGAACAGTGTTGGGGTTAAGTCAAAAGTACTGTAAATGGTGGATTTGGCACCTTTTGCAAACAGATTTCAAAACATCTTAAATCTGGCACCAAGGCAGATGTGAAATATTTTCCTGATTTTATCCTAAATATTTATTGCTAACTCTTCCAATAAATAGCAAGATGATTCTTCTTTATTTCCCCTATAACTGTAAATGTGGTTCAAGTCAGTTTTCATGGGATAGATTGTTAAAGTCACTTTTCTTACACTGTTTCATTTTCCGCCTAAGCTATGTTACAAACCCAGGACCACAGGTTTGGCTCAGTTTGCCTCTACTCTTTGAATGACCATCTCCAATCTCAGAGGGCAGGACAGTTACAAATTGAGAGATGTCTGACAAAGCAGAATTATTATGGTATAGTGCTAGACTTTAAAATCTACTGGTTCTTTCCTTAAGATGAGGACATTTTTTTTTTCTTCAAGATTGGCACCTAAGCTAACATCTGTTGCCAATCTTTTTTTTTCCTTCTTCTCCCCAAGCCCCCCAGTACACAGTTGTATACTCTAGCCATAGGCCCCATTGGTTGTGCTATGTGGGACACCACCTCAACATGGCTTGATGAGCGGTACTGCATCTGTGCCCAGTATCCAAACCAGTGAAGCCCTGGGCCGCCAAAGCAGGGCATGTGAACTTAATCATTCGACCATGGGGCCAGCCATGAGGACATTTTTGGATACATTTCTGATGTTTCTCATAATGAATGAGGCTTTAAAAATTACAACACACTTAGCTTTTAGCCATTTTGGGGCTATTTTATAGAAGCCAAACTGAACAACCTTCAGGGGATTTAGGAGCAAGATTGTAACTATGTTAAGCAGACATTTAAATTTTGGTTTTTAATATTTGGCACATGGATGGGAAAGCATTAAAATGAAAATTCTCTGTGACAAAACTCACATTTTACAATAAGGAAAAATGAGTTAATGTTGACTTTTGCTGACATATAAATCATATTATTTGTATTTGCACATATATTCACCACTTCTGTTGGTCTTCATTCCTTTCAGTGTATCCAGAATTCCATCTGGCATTATTTATCTTCTGACTGAAGGGCTTCCTTAACCTTTCTTGTACTGAAGTCTAGTTGTCAAATTCCTTGACTTTTATATATCTGGAAGTTATAAGTTCATCTTTGTTTTTGAAAAATATTTTTGATGAGTTGAATTCTCAATGGACAGTCTTTGTTTGAGCAACTTAAAGATGTTGCTCCACTCTCTTCTGGTTTACATTGTTTCTGGTGAGAAGCCGGCTGTAATTTTTGTCTTTATTTCTCTGTAGATAAATTTCTGTTTCAGTTTGGCTGCTGTTAACATTTTCTCTTTATCACTTCCTTTGACCAATTTATTATGATGTATATTTTAGTATAATTTCTTCCATGATTTTTGTGCTTGAGGTTTGTTGGACTCTTGTTTCTGTGGATTTATAGTTTTGATTAAATTTGGAAAAGTTTGGCCATTAGTTCTTGAAATATCTCTTCTCCTAGCCTATTCTTTGAGGACTTCAATTACTCATATGTTAGGTTGTTTGAAGTTTTTCCACAGCCCACTGATACTTTGTGTATTTGTTTTCAGTCCATTTTTCTTAATTTTTCATTTTAGATAGTTTCTATTGCTGTATCTGCAAGTTACTAACCTTTCTGCTACAGTGTCCAATCTGCTTCAATGTCTAATTTTCTGTTAACCTGCCATCCAGTATGTTTCTTTTTTTCAGTTATTGTGTTTTTCATCACTAGAATTTCAACTTGAGTCTCTTTTTATACTTCCATCTCTCTGCTTACCATCAATCTTGTCTCTATTTTCTTGAAAATATTTAATATAGTTATAATAAATATTTTCATGTACCCACTTACTAATTTTGTAATCATTGTCAGTTTTTGTGTTGGTTTGAATTGATAATTTTTTCTGTCCATATTATGGGTTTGTATTCTTGCTTCTTTGCATATTTATAATTGTTGATTGGATTTAGATATTATCAATTTTACCTTAGTTATTGGGTATTTCGCATTACTGTAATTATTCTTGAGCTTTGTTAGATGCGACTAGAGCAGTATTTAGTTTATGGTTAGCTTATGGTTAACTTTTCCTCACTACTGAGGCAATGCATTTCTGAATAATCTACCTGGTGCCCTGTGAATTATGAAGTTTTCTTTTCTATTGGATGGGAAATCCAAGCTATTCCAGGTTCTGTGTGAGTTACAGGGGTTGCTTCCTCTAATGTCACTAATCCTGTCTGATATCTTAAAGATACTCACCATCCCAAAGATCTCAATTCTCCACAAGTTAACCTACACATTAAAGACTAACAAAGTAAAATTACTAATAATAAACTTTTAACTAGGTGAGTTCATTCATATTGAAATATAAATATGCAAGACAGGTAGGTAAATTTGACCAAAAACATGGAGGAAAGGGTTACCACTATTAAGATATGCACACGGCTACAATAATTACAAAAATCTGTTATTAGCAAGAGAATAGACATACTAGTGAAAATGAAAACAAACCTCTGATGTAAAACATAATAGGTACAAGACTTTGGAATAAGGTTAAGATGGTATCTCAAATTACTGAAAAAAATAAATTATTCAGAATATTGCTGGAAAAGTATTTTTTTATCATGATGCATAAAAATAGATAAAAATTTAAATGGAAACTATTTGTCTATGCAGTTGAGGAAACTTTGGCAAAATTGTTCTACAACTTTACCATAGAGCAGGCTTTTCTAATAATGATGCAAAAGCAGTTGGAGCGAGAGTGTTTCATAACAAGATTAAACAGATGGGAAAGTTAAGGACTGAGGAGAAGTGAGAAGGAAAAAAGGACAGTAAGGTGATCATTTTCTTGAAATTATGGAGAAGAGATGGACCTGTGCTTTATATTTTGGGGACCTCTTCTAGTCATATGAATAACTGTGGAAAGACTTAAATGATCTGGGAAGACCAACCTCATGTTCTCAGAACTCAGCTTCCTAAGATCCAGTGTGTTTGAGAATCTAACTCTTCGCAGATACCTTTTATACCTCAGGTTTGTCAAAACTTTAGGATTACGGGAAAGGGGTGTGATTGGAGAAGGGGGCGTATGTGGCAACTGCTGCACTAGGCTGGGATTCCAATAAACTCATTGGGTACAGGAGGCAGAGAAAGATTGCATTTGCAGAAATTCTGGGAATCTGAGCTTTTTTGCATGTTTTATATGTTGACATTCTATAAGCAAGTTTAGGTATACGTATGCACTTATTTTTACAAGAATAAAATCCTCCAATATTAATGACGGTCATTAAAGCTGTAGTATTAAATAGCTCAAAGACAATTAAGATATTTCAAATAATTAAATAGGAAAACAGATTAATAGCTAATGTAAATATTAAGAGAGTGTGTTGGCTACATACAATATTGGGAAGAATGTTGTAGCCTTTATGAGCCAAGAAATGTTTTCAAAAATTTAGCTAATTTTAAATCAAAGAGAATAATAGTGGTTAGAATGTGTCAAAATTCTAATCTTATACAGGTATTACTTTTAGCATTTATAACATTAACAAAAAAAACTTTGCAGAACTTTATTTTAAAATATTTAATTCATTTAGGTCAGTCATCTTTCAAGAAAAAGAACACTTTGGAAATTCTTCACACTGGATAAATTAAAAAAGAACAAAGTGGCCACTGCGCCATCTCTAAATATCAGCCGGAGGAAAATTCCAAAAATGTATAACAGCGTACAGTGGTAAATCATATTTGCCAAAAAAAAATCAGACATAATAACACAAAGAGTACAAAGAAAAAATGTTAGAAAAAATAAGTTAGCTAAGGTCATTGATCAAGCTTACACCCAGGCAGCAGGTTTGTTTTGAGAACTTTGACAACTGGGATGGGAGCAGAAGTAGCCAAATATGTGTTGAAAATTATTTACTCCCATTCCAAGAACCCATAGGCCTTGAGATTTATTTGTTAGTACAATACCAAAGTGACCAACAGCAAACAAATGATGACTCCACATCTAAACAAAGGCCATTCCAATCGGAGAGCACATTTCCTTATGGATTCCTATGACCTAATGGGAGGAGCACTGATCTCATGTTCCCAGAGGCCCAAGTCCCCACACAATGTGCTCCTTGTGAGCTGATTCCAGATATCATCCATGATGAGTCAACTTTACTGTACACCACTGATATTACAGAGACCTCTTTACATACTCAGGTGTGCCTGCACCTTCCTCTGCTGCCACAGAGAAAGAATAGAGATCTTGGCAATTATTAGTTCTCAGTCTCATTCTAGTATGTGGGGACCATAGGTTGATTTCTACTATAGCATGCACTCCTGGAAATCAATCCAAAGAGATTATTTTGGAAATCTTTGTGGATACCAGAAGTGGTACCTAGAGCATCCACCATCCCCAAGTGATTTCGTAAAGAGCTTATTCTCCTTCCTTCCAAAGAATGTGCATTCTTAACTTGACTCAGTCTCCTACATTTTAACTTTTTTTCTCTTCTTCCTTCTTCGTTCCCTATCCTGAAAACTTTCTTCAACATCTCATTGAAGAAATTCCCCAAGAGCCCTTCCAATGGTCATTATTGTCTACAAACGCCCCAACCAAAAAAAAAAAAAAAAATTTTTAAAAGATAAATTTATTTTAGCAATTAAATATTACAGAATTAAATATTACAATTTAAACATTACAGAATTGTATTAGCCCTATCAGATAATTTTATTAGTTTGAAGCAAGAAGAAAAAAATAGGATTCTATTCTTTATCAATGAGGTGTTAGATTGAAAAAATAAAGGAAGAAAAAAGTTGCGCAATTTGGGATCCTATTTGCTTGTTCCTGAAGTGATTTACTGTCAGTTTCAGCTGTTGCTGTCATGTCTGTGTTCACATTTTGGAAAAGAGGTTAATATTATAATTATTAATATTGTAAGAATGTCGATCCACTTAATGTTTCGTGTCCAAAAGAAAACCAAAATGAAGAAAATAAAACAAACGAGATATTCTCCCCAAGTGACATCTAGAATTTTCACCAGTATTTGAGACTAAATATTCATGTATTAACAATGAACCTGAATATCGTGACTAATTTTTAATAGTATCATCATGCAGTTACGACATGGTGGTAACATATGCAGTCACATACCTGAGGGGCAGAGATGTCAGAAATTACCCTGATGTAGGCATTTAGCTCGTCAGCCTTTCAAATGCTGAAGTCTAACCTGATAAACGATTGGGTTGAATACCAAGGCTGAAGCTGAGCTTCAGAGTATTCCTATTTAAAAGTCTTCTGCAAGTACTCAAATTGGACAAACAATTGTCTACACATTAAAAAGATACTCTTAGATGTCATGTATATAAACAATGGGAAACACCAGCCTTGAATGTGAAGACAATGCTGCCCCCTTGTTCTGAATGACAGGAAGGGGGAGAAGAGTGATCTCAGGAAGATGTTCTGTGCAAAGGCAGAGTGTTGGCATGAACTCATGGATTGAGGAGAAAGAAAGAGGCCTCAGTTGCAGTTCTTGACCATGCAGGGCCCTGGAGACAGAGATATGTTCAAGGTGGCTGCTGTAATGTCTTCAGAGAATCTTTTATTATGTTGGGGGAATTGGGGTCTACTAGTAAGAGCCATTTTCAGTAACTTAATAGTTGGATTCAGCTCTGAAGCTTCATGCCAAGAAAGCATTGGTTGCTAGAAGAAGTTATCACTGGGGAGTTGATAAACAAACGTGCCTGTTAGTGTGGAAATGGTTTTGGCCCCAAGCATTCTGAATAATTAAAGCATTGCGTCAGGCTTGGAGATGAAGAGACCATGTTAGAAGGAGATATCGACCACAGTTTGCCATATACCTCAGGGAATGCACTTTTTCTTTTCATGCTTCATGAGCCAAAGGCAGGGGCTGGAGCCCCAGGCCTCTCTGCAAGGAAGGCTGATACCAAGAAATTACACCTTAAACACCTGGTACATGTGTTTAAAAGTCTATACATCAGCTAACAAGTTATATTAGATTTTTTTAAAGACTTTATTTTTTAGAACAATTTAAGGTTCCTGGCAAAATTGAGAGGAAGATACAGAGATTTCCCATTTACCACCTGACTCAACACATGCCTAGACTCCCTTATTCTCAACACGCCCTACCAGAGTGGTATATTTGTTACAATTGACGACCCTGCATTGACACATCATAATGACCCAAAGTCCATGGTTTACCTTAGAGTTCTCTCTTGGAGTTGTACGCTCTGTGGGTTTGGACAAATATATAATGACATGTACCCACCTGCAAGTTCATCTATTCACGGAGCTCTGTAACAATCAATAAGAGAGTAAAGATGACGCATCTCATTATCATTTTCCAAACAGAAGATTTCATTCTACCTGGCTAGGCTTTTGAGCTCTGTTTATATTCTAGGGAACAAAGAACTTTATGATGTCATGCCATACTCCAAGATCCTTCGTTACCTTGCCACTCCTAACCTTTGTAAGTCATCTGCAATTAACATAGCTATGTAGGAGTACACGGAAATATTTTTATAAATATGCTTCTCATTAATAGAAGCATAATCATATACTTCAAATCTAACTTTCTAGATCACATATTTTAAATAATATTTAATAAATAAAGAGAAGCTTTTCTACTTCAGATAGACACCAGTCTATTTTAGTGTTCAAAGTTTTATTCTAAATACAACACAAAGTGGCTAAAAATGACTTTTTCTTTATTTCTTTTCTTTTCTTTTTTGGTGAGGAAGATTGGCCCTGAGCTAACATCTGTCACCAATCTTCCTCTTTTTGCTTGAGGAAGATTGTTGCTTAGCTAACCTCTGTGACAATCTTCCTCTGTTTCGTATGTAGGATGCTGCCATAGTATGGCTTAATGAGTAGGGTGTAGGTTCATCCCTGGGGTCCAAACGTTTGAACCCCATGCTGCCAGAGTGGAGCATGTGAACTTAATGACAATGTCAGCAGGCTGGCACAATGACATTGTTAAATTGACTTAAAAAAATATAAACCACTTGTGATAAATCTGTAGTTCCTTGGTAAGGGAATTTGCAGTCCACAGCATGAAACCTCTGGTTTCAAACCACCACGTTGCCTTCTCTGGTTGAATTTGCATATAAATTACACAAGCTAGAAAAGTTTGTCTCCTAATGAACAGAGAGACAATTGAGGGAGCTAAGAGAAAGTAGAGAAGTTTCTTGCTGATCCACTTCCTCTTTTACTGAAGACACTGTTTTTTTTTCTTCTTCCTGTTCTCTATCATCCTCCCTGCCATCCATTTGTGTTTTCCTCTTTTTCCCTGATTCCTTTGGTCAGCCTGACACACCTAATACCTCCAAACCTTTGTTTGCATTTGGTTACTGGGTATGAGGAGGGTTAACTTACTCCTCTATGGGCTAAATGGATGAATCAAAAGTTAAATTTGTTACAGCATCAAGGATGTTTCTGATTAGCGAAGCAGCAGAAACTTTAGGGAATACTACTCTCTAGGATGCTAATATTTTACATCATTATGACTTAAAATATTCCCTCAGGAATTCAGAAAGAGAATTTTTTCCAGTATTCTGTGAGATTGCTGTTTTCAAAAAGGGATGGGAAGACTTGACATTAATTTAGAGTGTTCTAACAGGTAAGTGACAGATTATTTACATCTTATATTCAGAAAGGCATCCTTTCGGAATGTGGACATAATTTTAAAATGTATTTCTGTATGTTTTGTGACTATATTGCTTCTACTTCCTCTGGGAAAGGAACAGAAAAATGAATGTTTTTTAAAGTTTACTGATAATATAATAAATAAATAGAATGAAACACAAGCTTTAGAATAAAACAATCTTTTGAACTCAACACATTTTATGAGTTCCAGGTATGTGAAAAGCCATCATTGTTGTGTGTGGATACAAGGATGCATTTCATATCTTAAGGTTTATTATAGTTTCTTGAGATGGTAGAATGTAGAAAAGTTCATAAATGCTTTCAATGTAATGTAGCTGAGCAGAAAAGTCCTCACTATGGCTATTAAAAGTTAGAGGAGATTATGACTGGTTAGAAATTAGAGCAAGGGTTAATAGAGGTAGTGACCCTGACATAGCTTCTGGAGAATGACAGCTTTTCCATCACCAAGTGGTAGCTTTAAATAGAATTTTGTATATTACAGTACAGAATTACTACTCTCTGCATGTTCATAAAGTGATAGCATAGGAATATAATTTGCAGTTGATATGCATCTCAGATTCAGTTTGAAAAGTTGAATAACCACTCCTCATGGAAATTTCAGAGGAAAGGTGACAATGTGGAGGCTAAAATCTATGTAATGAAGGTGAAAGGTAAAATGTGCCAACACTGGATGTTACCATGTTCATCTCATCTCACACTGCCAGCTGCTTTCCCCTTCCCTGGGAAAGTATTTTATGCCATAGTCTCCATTGTATCTGTTTTGGTAAGAACACCCAAATCCAATCTGACAAGACCATGGAGGTTCATTCGTAAATGCTGCTATTAAAAGATAGTACTGAAACAATCAGATAATTATGATATGTTAAGAGGTAATTGCGAAAATTCAATTTAAAAGCACTTAGCACCTACGTAGTCGCGGTGCATTATTCTGTAAAGGAACACATTAATAATGATACTATTATTCCTTTCTGTGAATATAAACACAATATAAAATAGAAAGTATATGTGATATAGGTGTACAATTATTTTTTAATGGAAGGAATCATAAGAACACATTTACAGGCGTTATCTTTTTAGGAGAGGATGGAGAGAGATGATTAGATATTATTCACGTTGTACATCTCTGAAATGTTTAATTTTCAAAATTTATGCATGTGTTCCTTTATATTTTAATGTAAATGAGTTATCCAGATGGTGACATTATGCAGCTTTTTAAAAATATTTATTCCATTGTATTATAAAAAACAAAACCTATAAACATACATTTAAAACATTGAAATTTCTGTTAAACACGGTAAGCTTGCCCATTTTTAGGACTGTTTAAATTTGGGCAGTTCCAACATGATGAGTTAATGGAGGAGGGCCAGGCTGCACAAAAAGGGAACCCTTGTCCCCTTGGTTTTCTTCTGGGCTATTCCTTAGTCCTAATGTCCAAGAATCTTTTACTAGCTCCCGCATCAAGTACTCTTCCCTATTCCATCCATTGTGTGTATGTTAGCTCTTCATCTTCCATTAGGCTGTCCATCTCCCTTGTCCATTCATCCAGTCTCATTTAGACTCAAGGAAAGGAAAATATGACTATAGACGGGGATCAGGTAATCATACTCCTATAGTTAAGCTGAATTCTTAAAGCCTTCTTTTTCTTTTCATGATCTGAAAGAGGGGGAAAAAAGTATTCAAGTTACCAATGATAGAAAAGAGAAGTAGAGGAATATACATAAAACAAGTAGGTTTTGCTATGTAACCTTTCCACATTAGTTTATATAGAGAACTGTCCTGCAACTCTAGAATTCTAATATTCTCTCACCTACCCTTTGTATATCCTCAAATCTTTCAGTTGCTTGCCATTCTGACAATTTCTTGTCAGATAATGTTTTAGCTTAGTGGTAATTATAACTGGTTGTTTTGTTAAATCACTTGACTTGCTGTTTTAATACCCATGTAACCATCCAACTGTGTCGCTTACATACGTAAGAAACTTATTTGAGGTCCATTGTTACATGTTATATTTTTACCACACATTATATTTGATATACTTGAATTATTTGTGTGTGTGTGTATCTGTATGTGCCTAGACTACATAGGAAAAACAAATCTGTTTTCTTCTAAAACCCCTCAGCTACTTTAAAGAAGACTATAACAGAATTTCTATCACTTTTAACCTAGTATTCTTTGCTACGTTTAGGCATATTGATAATAAATCTAGAAGCTAAATTTAAATTAAGCTAAACTTAGTTAATAAACTAAACTTCTAAATAACAAATCTAGAAGCTAAGTAGTTATTGTGAATGCTTTAGCATCCTATTGCTGCATTAAAAAAATTACCGCAAAATTAATAGCCTAAAACAATATCCATTTACTATCACATTGATTCTTGTCAGGATTTGAGTGAGCTGGTTTCTGTCATTGATAAAGCCAAAACCAGGATCTACTGGGCTGGGCTCTTATCTGGAACTTCTGAGAAGAATTGCATCCAGGCTCATTCAGGCTGTTGGCAGAATTCAGTTCCTTGTGATTGTAGAACTGAGGCCCCAGTCTTCTCCCTGGCTGTCAGCTAGGGGTCACTCTCACCTCCTAGAGATCCTCGTATGTGGCCGCTCTGACTTCAAAGCCAGTAATGATCCATTTAATTCTTCTTGTACTTTAAATCGCTCTAGCTTACTCTTCAGTTACCAGCCAAGGAAAATTCTCTGTTTTTAAAGGCCTTATGGGATTAGATAGGTTCCAAACATATGACTCAAAGCCAACTGATTAGGAACCTTAATAACATTTATGAAATCCTTTTTGATGTGTAATTAAATATAGGTGTAGTATGTTATCATATTTACAGTCCCAGAGTATAGGGCAGGACATTTTTTTTCTTTTGGTTTGAGGAAGATTCACCCTAAGCCAACATCTGTGCCAACATTCTACAACTTTATATGTGGGTCACCATCTCAGTGTGGCCACTGACGAGTGGAGTAGGTCCACGCCTGGGAACCGAACCTGCACTGCAGGAGAAAAGCACATGGAACTTAACCAGTAGGCCTCGTTGCAGGCCCCAGGGCAGGAAATCTTTAGTGGCATTTTGGGAATATATCTACCACAGTGATAAAGAAGTTGTGAAAAATCATAGCTTTAACACAGAATCAGAGAATGTATAACTCAATAGTTCTAAAATGAAGATAGTTCTACTCTTACTATTAAATATGCCACCTTTGCATTCTCTACCAAAACAATATCCGTGAAAAAATTTGACATTCCTTAAGGCAAAGGGGGAGAGTTTTGGAGGAAATCTAAGTGCCGTTTTGTATCAATTTAAACAATCATTGAATCCAACCAAGTATATGATCATCAAATTTCTTACACAATCAATTCAGTTATAACAAATTGTCTACGTGCGTGAACATGTAAATCCCGTGGGTGAGGACCTAAAGTGGGAACTGAAATTTCAATTTCACATAGTTGTGCATCATGAGCTATTGTCTTATTTTCTCCTTATTTATCATTTACTTCTGTCTAATGATTGTGATCTGAATGCTTTGTTTGCAAATATTTCCAAATTCCCTACACTAAATTCTTTGGAAATTTTATGAGAGAGTTTGTGATAATAATATTAACACTACTACTACTACTAATAATAGCAACAATACTAATTATAATGAAAACAGAGAACACCTATTACTTATGTGTGATAGAGCCCATGTTCTTACTGCCTTTGTAGATGAAGAATCTGAATTCCAGGGAGATAAGTATCTTGCCCAAAGTCATATAGCTGGTTACAGTGACATCTACAATTCAAACTCAGACTCTGGCTTCAGCCTCTGATGTGGTAAACCTTAAATCATCCCAGACATCTGGTAAATGCATCATACATAAAATTACCTCTTCTTTTGAACACTTAAGATGTTTATCTAATGAGGTTTTATCATTGTTGCTGTTGCATCTTTCAGCCATTTTCCTGTCACCATTCACAAGCACACACACATACACACACATGCACATACACAGACACTTGCAAATGATCATTCCTCTTTGCAATGTTTCTGACATTAAAAGCACAAAATTTAATTTTTTTAGGCAGTGAAACACAATTATAAGTGAGGTTCAAAAAAATTAAGAATAAATTCTTTGAATTGTGTGTTACTTTGCCATCACCAAATATAATCACAACTACGAAAATTGTCATAGTAACATTTTGTTGATGTTATTCAAGTTCTACTATGAATAAACTGTATAATTTGTACAAAAATGTATAACTTGAATCCTAAGTATACAATTTAAAATTTAAACATGATTTTGAAGTATTCAGCACATTATTTTATCATCTTATTTAAATTGAAAATCCAGAGATATTTATTGTGTTTAGTATGTGTAAAGTGTGGTAGTACTGTTGAAAGTCATTGTAGTGTTAGTAAAGCATCTTAAATAAGGTCAAATTTTAGTATACTAATTACTAACTGTCTAGCCTTGTCAATTTACCTCTTTGTCCTCTGTGGAAATATTAAAAATACCACCTAATAGGGTCACTATGTGCGTTAAATTAAAAAAAATCCTTTTAAAGTCCTTAACACAACTACTAGTACATTGTAGTGACTGTTTTCAATTATTGCCATTACTCTTGTCATCATTAAAATTTGAATTATTAGATACAAGACGAAAAAGTGCAGACCCTAATTTCATTGAGTTAAAAGCCTATCAAGAAAATAAGAGAATACCAGTATTTAAAAAACACACACAAAATACCCAAAAGACAAAACAAAAAAGACCTCACACTATCTATGAAAGAAGAATCAAATGATTTAACAAAATTAGGTATTAGGAGGGAGCCCTGTGATATATTGGTAAAGTTTGTGTGGTCCACTTCAGTGACCCAGGACTTGCTGGCTCAGATCCCAGGCACGGACCTAGCACCACTCATCAAGCCATGCTGTGGCAGCATCCCACATAAAATATAGGAAGATTAACACAGATGTTAGCTCAGCAACAAGCTTCTTCAGACAAAAAGAGGAAGATTGGCAACTGATGTTAGTTCAGGGCCAATCTGCCTCACACACGCAAAAAAATTAGGTATTAGAAGTGTAATAGGATAACTTTGGATGTGGAATTAGGTTGGTGGAAAGATCATATAATGAGGATAAGCTTTGTGGAAAGTGGGACATTTTTTCGACCTTAATTATATTAAGAAAAATCTGAAGATTTTCAACATTAATAAATAATTAGCCATGTTAATGGAAGCAGAGTAAGGCTCCTATAATGAATGCATGAGAGTTTATTCCCTCTATAGAAAGTAGTAAGGCTACTCTTTAAACTTTTTGGTCATTGACCAGAAAACCTACATTTGATATTAAACATCACATATTTGAAGCAATCTAAAAGAATGTATTTTAAAAAGCACGCTTGAAAAGTCAAAGCAATAGCAAATGAAAATCACCAGAGTTCTTTTTACTACCCTTGTCCAGGAATTACCATAGAGATTGCCATTGGGATTGCACCCAGGTCCCTCCAGTGCCTTTAAGTACTCCTCCTGACACTTTCAGTGAAGCTTATCCCAAAGTCCCCCAATCCTGTGCATTTAGGGACCTGGACCTTGCTGCTCACTATTGCATCAAAGGGAAAAAAGACAAGTGAGAGGCTAGATGCATTGGACATTTTCCTGGCAGTTTTATGATATAATTCTCAGTCCCATTCTGAGTATACATAAAGTTAGTTTCTAAGATATATTTATTTTAAACGTAATGTATAAACTAGATATAAAGCATGAGACTTTTGTCGTTGCTTTTTTCCTCTAAGAGATCTATGTATTTTTTTCACTTAGAATAGATGTTTTTTCATTTGTTGTCATAAATTCAAGAAGATAAGGATATTCCTGCAAATATTGATTGGAACTGGCTGATACTAAATATGTGAGTTCTTGTTTTTCCCTTTTCTTTTTTCTATGTTTCCTTTCTTCTTTCTTTTTTTAAAAAAATTTTTACATACCTGAGTCTATGTAAAGTCATCTCTTTGAATAGCTATGGAATCCTCTATCCTTATCTGCTTGTGTTCTAAGGAAATTATTTTTTCCATGAAAATGTACTCTAAAAATATATCTTCTTGGTAACTACTTCTTTCATAACATTTATAGGTTTCTAATCCATTTCACAAATAAGCACTTTAATAGTTCACAAAACAACTTTAAGAGTTCTGTTCTAATAGAAAATCAGCAAGGGAATGCTATCTTGGAATCCTGGTTTCAAACCTGAGACTATTAGATGCTGGGACAGGAGGCTAAGAGAAATTTTGGAGTGTTTTGTACTCTACTTCACATAGAAAAGCAATGATAAAAAATCATGAAAGTTGGGGAAAAAATCAAGTAATTGAATAATATGAGCAACAAACAGAATAAAGATGGTAAGAAAATGATGGAATTGATAATCGATAATTTTCCTAAAGTAATTGATGAATGATTTAGTAAATCACTTGATTAAAAAAATCAGCTCTTTGCAACTGGAAGAATCCGGAAAACTATAATTCCTCATTTTTTTTAGGAGGAAATAGATGACATAGAATTTGAGGGACATTTTCCGTAAATCACATAATCAGAGAGTGGCTGATCAGGACCACAACCTCCATTTCCTGCCTTACTGTATCATTGGTCTGTAAAATTTGCCAATAATCCCGGGCATTTGAAATGGATAGGGGTAGTATAGGAGAAAATTTCAGTGGTCACAGTTGGAGAGGCTTAAATCATATAATTAATGGCTATTTCTTTAACAAAGCAGATCATACATATATTACTAAAATTCAGAAAAAATAAAACTACAGAGAACTACAAAATGACCTATGTAAAATATAGGTATAAAGTAGTTATTTCCTTGAAATGTTTGATTCACGAATTCTTAATTACAAAAAAGAGATTATCTTTTGTAGGGTACTGGAGGTCTTTATAAATTAATTTTTACTTTTATTTCAGTTCTCCCATCTGTCAAGTGGGAAATACTATTACTTTCCGCATATCTTCATAGTTAGTCTGGAATTTTCAGTAGTGGTTAGTTGTCAAATTACTTTATAACTTCAGTAGAAATCTATATTAAAGTGGCATGTTAAACTCATTGAAGAAAATTTATTCCCTGAGCTCTCCTTGTCTTATAAATGGTGAAGTATTTATAGAATATTAGTCTTTTTACAATTAATAATAAAGGAGTTAATATTTTGTTAATTCTTGGAATGTATTAGATGCACATCTGTACCTAAGTGTTTTATATGGATCTTTTATTTTGATTCTCACAAGAATTCTATGTGGTAGGTGCTATTATTATCACTGTTTTACAGATGGAAAAAACCAAGGCTCAGAGAGTACGTAACTCACCTACAATTATTCAACAGTTAAGTAGCGGACCACGTCCTGGAACCCATTTAGTCTACCTCAAGCACTCTCATTCACCAATTATAACTTGCCCCTTTTGAGCATACAGTTGCGAACTAGGAATTAAAGGTTGGTCAGTCTCGTTTCCTACGAAACATTTTCTGTAAGACTAAGGACACCAAGATGACCCTGAAAATCAGAGTTGAGTGTTTTTTCCCTTTTTTATTCTGTTTAGAGTTTGTGGTAAGACAGGGTGCACATTAGTGTCCTGATTTTCCCAGTTAGGATGTTGTTCAGCATAGATTTTCTTAATGAACTTATAGCAGCAGAGATGATGATTTCAGGTAACAAGAAGTTTTAAATATGGTTGCATTTCTATTGAGTCCGCACGTATCAGAAGATGTCAACCTTTTGAGTAGCAGACCATATTTATTTGGCATCTTCTGTTACAAATTTTTTTTCCTTTCATTAAAACTATAATAAGAGCCAGTGTTAGTTCAACAAAACAAGGAGCCATAAAAAATAGCAAATTATAAACTTGAGTTTTCAATAATAACAGCTGTTAGATTAAACATATCATCTTGGAACTTATTTAAATCCTATCAGGATTATAAAAGTATATCTAGACTTTTTAACGCTGCTGTAAAAACCAAATCCAGATATAGATGCAAAAAGAGATGCAGATATTGATATAAATGTAGATGCAGATATAGATGTGTTTCCTGTTTCCTTATATCAAATATCTCCTCCTGAAGGAGTGTGTAAGGGGGGTAAAATTGTGTCTGTAAGGTTGTGTTTACATTTTTTAATGACAATTCATGGGACATATTGCTTGGAGAGTAGCGCCTATGTCTACATTTACTAAAATAATAGAGGAAACAATGTAGTAAGTTATATGAGTTGACTGAATTCCTGTAAAAGATCATTTTGTTTAATTTCATTCATTGTGTATTGTGTTCTTCGTCAACCATATTACAAAATAATGAGTTTTAAAATTAACTTTAATTGCAGAAATAACACTGAAATATAATCTCTTTAATAAAGAATTCAAAATATTGTTTAACACTAAAATCTCTTTGGCCGTCATCCCCTATGTTTCCTTCCCCACCGTAATTTATAAGCACAGAGGGTCTCATAGAAACTACATGGTATTCTGTGGGTGTTTTTTTTAACATATAAGTTATCATACTGTGATTACCCTTGTGCACTTTATTACATTTTCTGCTTAAAAATATATCTATATCTATCTTAGTGATTTGTATCATGGTAGATGTGCCATATAGATCCAACATTTAAATTTATGCCTAGTTTTCCATAATAAGAACATACCAAACCTTATTTCTATTCGATTGTCAGTTATTTAGATTATTTCCATTTTCCAAATCTGAACATGTGCAATGACTATATTTTTGTCTGCTTTTGGGGGGCCTTCACTGAGTCACCTGTCATAATGTCATATGAACAGGCTTTCTAATTTTATTTTATGAAGTTGATGAGTAGGAGTAGTACCTCATTGTTGATATATCCTATTGGCTAGCAGTAATTTCCTTTCTGTCTATTGTCTTGTCAAATATTTTGCCCTTTTAGAAAATTAGATTACTTATCTTTATATTGTTGATTTGAAGTATTTATATTTCCTCCCATTTTGTCACTTTTTAAAATACTTTAAATATATTTAAAATATAGAATTTTGTCATTCAGAGATTTTAAATGTATCATATATTTTCTTTATGAATTTGCTTTTTATGCTTTGCTTAAAAATATTTCTGTACGCTGTGATGTAAATCCATTCTAATTACTTCTCAAATATTTTTTTCTAGTTTTGTGTGATACATTTGCATCTTTCAGTCATCTGGAATATAATTTTTTTGGCTTGTGAGGTATTATTTTTCTTCCAGAGGGAGATTCAAAGTCCTAACATCAGTTACTGAAAACTACATTATTTCATATCGGTTTGAAATTTCAACTCAAACATAGAATAAATTCCAGTATATTTATGTGTTTATTTATTGGCTGTCTTCATGTCCAGCAGTCTAGCTTTATCAACAACATTTTGTCATAGTTTTATAATATACTTCCATTCTGAAAGATATGTCTATCCTCTTTATTCTTTTAAAAAGTTAGCTTAACTACTGAGATAGTAACTGTTTCTGAAGTTTGGAATTAGATTTTCTAATTTTGTCAGAACTTTTGTTTTAATTATTGAATCTATTGATTAATTTGGGAATAATTGACATCTTTTATACATTGACCCCCTCTAACCATAAACATGGTATATTTCTTTATTTGTTTCAATTTTTTTTATATCTTCTTACACAATTCTATATTCAAGGAGGGGTAGGAGATTCTATTTTTAAGGGCAAGTAAATCACAGTTAAAAGAATCTTTAACGTTTTATTTTAAATAATTTGCACCATAGTTCAGAACCATTGCAATTGGAATTTTGCTTGTGTGACAGCAATATTTCCAGAGATTTTGCAAGAAATCAGATCAAAGCATGTTAACTTGGGGTTCACAGATGGAATTCAAATCAAAAGTCCATGAACTCCTTAAAGTCTTATTACAATCCTATTTAAAAAATCCTTTGTATTTCTAATGTGCATTTTTCTAAAACAATGTAATAGGAACTTAGATGGAGTAGAGGGCAGTGTTTAATTGCAGTTATAAGTCTTCACAAACAGGTTCACAAATTTTATCAATCTGTAGGGTTTATCTCTTTATAAAACTGAGACTTGATTTTAGCAGCTTGTGAAATATTTTAGATCAGGTTGCAGAAAGGAGCTAAGAGGTTTAACATAATATTTTGCACCAAATAAATATTGCTTTTTTTAATGAAAATATTCCAGGATTTCATCCCAGGAGTGTGTAAAGAACCTGGCAAAGAAAGAAACTGGTTCAGTTCAAAGAGATGCAAAGTGGTGAAACAGATCTAGTGAAGAAGAGTGTCTGGATGCAATTTGCCCCTCCCAAGGGGCTGTCATAAAAGGAAGTGCCAGAAAGTGTGATCAAAGGATAAAAATGATGAAAATTCCTGGGTCAGATGGGAAGCGAATTGGGAATTGAGGTCAATTTTAGGAAGCATAAATACACTGAAAGCCCATACAATGGAGCAACACTTTTTGCCAAAGACATACTTGCTCCTCTTTCTCTCCTTCCATCTTTTTTTTTAAATGCTCATGAAGTGGTTCTAAAGGCAAATTCCAAAATTGTCACCCAGAGGTCCGGTATTTAAAATCATGAGCTCATTGAAGTCTAATGGTGTTACTGAAGTTTCAGAATTTAGCACAGATTTAGTGACTGGAAGGATTGAGAATTATAATGACCTTCCTGCCCTTGAAGAACTTATCACCTTGGTGCTGTTTTCTACATACAAGAGATTAAAAAATCACTCTTAAGGTATAACACTAAATTGCATCTCAAAATTGACCTGAAAAAGAACATTTCATTTTTTAGGTATTCAACTGTTATTCATGGTAAGTTTGAGACGTTGCGATTCAGCATACCTACAATTAATTGATGATGTGTGCCATTATTGTTACTGTACGTCTGCTCTACTGAACTGCACTCCACCTGTGGGTAGAGATTGTATGCATTTTGTACACTCCTCTACCCTTATCACCAATTATAGTAGTCGTATCATAATAAAAAATCAATATATATTTTTTGAATAAATGAATGACTTTTAAAATAAATCGATAATTTCAAAAAGTTGAGGGTTTCAGGTATATTAACTCCCCTCTCCACATGATCAAATACACAGAAGCAGTGGGACATGAAAACATCACAAAATTTATCCTCCTGGGACTTTTTAGTGATGAGGATGGAAAGGTTGCCTGCTCTGTCCCGTTCTCACTTTATTACATCACATTTCTCTCAGAAAATCTGCTCATTCTTCTCATATCAGAGCCAGCAACCTCAGCAAGCACCCCATGGACTTTTTCCTCAGCTACCTGTCTTCATGGAAGTCCACTTTACCACCATGCGGCTCTCAAACTGATCGAAGACTTACCGGCCCAGTGGAAGATCATATTCTATAATGGCAGCATGGCTCAGATAATTTACACCCACTTCTTTGATGCCACTGAGATCTTCATCTTGGTGGTCATGGCCTAGGACTGATATACAGCCATCTGCAGACCCTTTAGTATATGGTCATCGTGAGCAAACAGGTGCTACATCCTTGTGATGGCCTCTATTATCCAAGCATTTATGCATTCAATCAGACATATACTGACTATTATTGAACTCCCCTTCTGCAGCCCCAATCAGATAGACCACTATTTCTGTGATGTATTCCCCTTGCTGAAGCTGGCCTGCATGGACACCTACCTGTTGATCATTGCAATCACTACCATGGCAGAGATGATGTCCGTTTTGACCTTTGTTGCCTTGGTAATTTCTTACGTCATCAATCTGTCCACCCTGAGGACCTGCTCATCCAAAGGTCTCCACAAAGCCCTCTCCACCTGGGGCTTGTACATCACTGTCCTGTTCGTGTTCTTCTTACCCTTCATCCTCACCTATTTTCCCCTGGTTGATTTGGTCAGTAATGACAAAGTTTTTGCCCTATTTTACACCATCATTGCCCCCATGATTATCCCTCTTATTTACATCCTGAGAAAAATAGACATCAAGAATGCCATCAGGAAACTGTGGTGCCAAGATGACTGTTTAAAGGGAAATGAGGTCTCTGGTGTTTGAGCCCTTTGCTGGATCCTGTTCTATTCACAGAATAGCTAATGTTGACAAATACAACAGGTTCAGAATGGTAGTGTGCTGTCACCAAAACTTGCAAGCCTTGAAGAGAGAAGACTCCTCAGCCACTCTCTGTCTGTTACTTTTCTGAGACTATAGATGAGGAGAGTACATCAGATGATCTCCAGATCCCTTCCACTTCTAACATTCTGGAACTTATGTCTGACATTCTGTCCTTCAGGATCCTTGACATAGAGGTCATTATGTGACTTTTATCAGGGAAAACTGTAAAGCCTGTGTGGTTTGGCAATTGTGCCCTGCTTTAGGAAACAGATATCTTGACTGAGATACTTGTCACAGCAAGAGAGAGGTCCTAAGCACTTCCACATGTTTGAGGTTTTCATTACAATAAAAAAACAAAGCAATGTCAATAATTTTATATTTTGTATATTTTAATTCTTTACATTAATGAATGATGCTTCTAAAATAATGCAATGTGATCTAATTATACTTTTCACAGTACATCTATGGAAGTTATTGTAATTAATTCTTAGTACCCTAAAAGAAGATGTATTAAAGTACAGTCAGCCCTCCATATTTTCAGGTTCCTCATCAGTGGATTCAACCAACCATGTATCCAAAGGTCTATGATGGCTGCATCTGTACTGAATATGTACAGACTTTTTCTTATCATTATTCCCTAAACAATACAGTATAACAACTATTTACATAGCTTTTATATTGTACTAAATATTATAAATAATCTAGAGTTGATTTAAAGTATACAGGATGATGTCCATAGGCTATATGCAAATAACTATGCCATTTTACACAAGGGACTTGAGCATCCCCCTATTTTGGAATAAGGGAGGGAGAGGTCCTGGAACCAATCCCCCAAGAATACTGAGAGACAACTGTAACTAGAAGTTTCAAATTGGATGATGAACATCTTTTTTGAATTCTGTAAATGTAATTCTATGACTGTTTTTCTAACCTCATTTTAAAGGTTTTCATGAGTATACAATGTAATGCTCTTTGTAAGTGTTCAGCATAGAAAATTTCCCATCCTGTGAAAGGCCCTGAGCTTAAGAAGGGGTGCGTTTTGGTTAGACCTTACTGCTCCTTATGCTAGTAGCATCTTTTGATGTTTTCTTCCACCATAAAAAATATGCAAATAAGTCTCATTTCCACATAGGCAGGACTTCATACTAGGAAGAAATGAAGATTAGATTAATAAGCAGATAAAACCAACTGAAAATTGGGGCATAGGCCAAGATCATCTTTGGTACATTGAGATTTTGCCTTTATTTTTGCAAGAATCCTGAAACTTTGTGAATTAGAAGAGACTGTGATGTCATCTAGGGTCATCAACTAGCACAACATACATCTGAGGAAGTGAGGTCCACAAGGTGGGTTCACCAAGTATTCAAATATGAGAGAGATTCCTGTTATTTTCTGGTGCTCCATGCTCTTCACCATAGTCCCCAATAAGAAATTACATTGTATATACTTAAAGTATTATTGTCCCTTGTTTAACAGGAATCTAGGTTTTAAGGTGA
Source organism: Equus asinus (assembly GCF_041296235.1). Classification (NCBI taxonomy): domain Eukaryota; kingdom Metazoa; phylum Chordata; class Mammalia; order Perissodactyla; family Equidae; genus Equus; species Equus asinus. The sequence continues at coordinate 18,202,436 of NC_091806.1, forward strand.
GGAGTACATTTGCAGAAATTAGCCACATATTGATGATGATTTCAGCAATAGCTTTTTTCTCTTCCAAAAATACCCTGACATGTCTACTACCTGAAACATTAGAGAACTTAGAACATAAGGGGAGGAAGAAAAATAACAAAGTATATTGAAAAGGAGGTAAGAAAGACAATAGCAGATCAAGTCAGGGTTTAGATTTGATCTTGGCCTCCTGGTGGTGATTACCTCCTGGTGGGATTATCCAATTCAGAAAGTTGAGGGAGAACAGAAATGTCTATAGCTGCATGGGCAGGTGTCTAATTCTGGTGCTTATGTTTAATAAGCCTCTTAGTGATGCATATGAAGGCCACATTTTCAGACTTGCAACTGCTAAGAAAACTAGCTTTGGAGATGCACAGGCCAAAATCAGTGGGTCAGTGGTTAGGGTCTTAAATGAGTGATCTGGACCAGAGAGGTCCCTGGAGGGTCACTTCTGTGGGGGATGATTGGGGAAAAAGGTGAAAACAGATTCTATTCCTTTAGGTAATACACAGAAGAGGAAACAGGCATAAAGAGGTTAAAAACCTGCTCAAAGTCATACCATTAGTAAGTGCCAAAGCTGGGATTCAAACCCAGGTCTCAGATTATGGTGAGGCTGTAACATGAGATCAGTGGCTCACAAACAAGGCAAAAGTTCAGTCATATCTGATAACACTTTCTCTGCCTCCAGCTTTTCTCACTTTAAAGGTGTGAATACTATGGCTCAGGAAGATGAAGTGAATATCTGCCACAGTTACCATTTGCCAGAGTCAGGACTAGAATGCACAGTTCTTGACTCCCAGTCAGGCACTATTTCCACCAAACTATTCTGCTTAGGAAAGAAAGAATTATGAAACTCAAGCAATTTGACTAGACTTTTTAGAATGATGCAATGAAAAGTGTGTGGTTTTGACATGGGATATAGCTGTGATCAAATTCTGTTTTACCACTTACTAGCCTTGGGATAGTAGGTATGAGAAGAAATTTCACTGATACTTACTTTCCTCATCTATGAAGAGAAAATGAAACCTGCTTTTTAGTCTCATTGTAATGATAAGACAGTATGGTACATAACAAAGTGTTGAGTTATACATTCAAATAGTCCTGTTAGATGGACATAAATTTTTCTCTAACAACTTCAACTACTGTTTTGGCTAAAAACCTCAAGAGTTAGCATCTACGAAGCTGAGACTGGGAAACATTGATTATTCACTAAGTTACTTCTCAGTTCACTCTAAATTACTCTTTATAGCTTTAACAATTTCCAAAAGGGAGAATAGTTTGAAGAGAAAAACATAGGAAGTTTTTCAACATCAGCAGTGGTCAAACAAATGTGAATTAAAAAAGTAAGAAGAAATGTAGCAAAAAAAAATAAAATTCCTGATGATCATTACTGGCTAAGGTGAAAGAAATAAGTAATCTACTACATTTTGGTGATAACTATGTAAATTGGGACTGCCCTTTTGGTGAGAGATAGTAAAAGTCTGTATAACATCTATACTCTTCTGTTCAGTATATACATCTGAGAAATTATCCTATGAACCCAGAAATAACTTAACACATAATGAAATTCTTCAAGGTATTAGAAACTATGACTCATTATCGGATACATCTACTTGATTGAATAATATACAATCATTAAAAACAATGCTTTCAAGAGTTTATAGTGATGGGAAAATGTTTCCCATCCCATATAATGGGAAAATGTTTTAACTATAATATTAATTAGAATAATGTATTAAATAGATATTATAATTTCAAAAGTATAAATGAGAAGTGAACAAAAATCTATATATGGAAGAAAGAATAGAATAAATGCATTAGAATGGTGATAGCTTTTCTCTTTGGATGGTAGTACTAACAATAATTTTTTTTCTCCTCCTTTAAATATTTTTTAAACTCTGTTTAGTCATCATGAATTATCTTTCTAATTACTTTTTCCTCTTTTCCTAAGAAGATTTGCTGATACACAACCTTGGAAAAACCAGAGCTAGCAACTTTATCTTCTTCTGTTCCCTTTGTCCTCTCTGTGGGATGAGTAATCTGGGTTCTTTGAGGACACATTATGGTGTAAGAGGTACAGGCTGGGGAATTGGAAGACATGGGATCTGTATTCAATTACCCACAATTTACCTTCTTTGACTCGGGCTGGCTACTTAATATTTCTAAGTCAGAATGTTAGCATTTTAAAACCAAAGATGTTTGCACCAGATTATTACAAAATCATTGTGCTTAATAACTTTTTAGCAAAGAAAAGGAAAGTGATCGTTCAAGAGGTCCCCTGTAGCCCATAAATGGATGAGATCCCTCATTCAATTTTTTAAAATCAGATTACTTATGATTGTGGGAAATTTCTAAGTCAGAGAGGAAAAGACTGTGAAAGAAGAAAAGATTATGTTTCTCCTTGTATGACCTTTCTTTAATCCTATCTTGGCGTTTAATACACAGATCGTTCAAAGTAGGGGAAGGAAAACCAGATAATGTAGAAGGATGGACCAGATGACCTTATAAGATTCCTATTGCTTCTCTCAGTCTGCCATGTTAGAATGTAATAAAAATTCTGATAAGAAGCTATCAACCTCCTTAGATCCAAGTATTGTAACTTTCCTACATTTTGGGGGTTTAGTTTTTTATGCGTTCATCAAATACTTATTGAGCACAGCTCCAGATCCGGTAATATAGATATTAAACACAAATAATGCCTGCTTTCAAGATACTCCAAGCATGCTGTAGGATGATAGAGGGGGACCAATACGACATAATGTACAAAGAGAGAAGATGCAGATGTAACCTGGGAGCTATAGGAATACAGTGGAAATCCTTACAATCTACCCCCGGGGTGGGTGAAAAGATCATCTTCCTTGTGGAGATCATCCTTGTGGAGATGATATCTAAACCCAATTTTGAAGGATGTGTAAATGTCAGTCAGTAGAGTTGGGAGTGTGTGTAGGATAAGGGGAATAGAATGTGGAAGGCAATGAGGTATAGTGAGTATGACTTGATCAGGGAATTTAGGTTACTTTAATATGGCTAAAGCACGTGATAGTGGATGGGGCTGGATGCTGAAAAATAACATGGATAGGTCAGTAGGGTCCCGGGACTTGTGATGTTTTCCCTTGAAGGTAAAGAGGAGCCTTTGGAGAATTTTAAACTGGGTAATGACATGACTGAATGATTGGATTTTATAGATATCACTGTGGCCATAGTGTGGATGATTGAAAGGTGTCTGGGTGAGATATGAGGCAGGGGAGACCAGCTATGATGTTATTGATATAACTGTCAGCTTGCCTTGCTAGTTGATCTAAATCCAGTGCAAAGAACAATGGTTGGGGAATGGTAATTGCTCAAGAAAGTTTTTGGAAGAAATAAATGGATGGAGGGATAGAGGGATAGATGGATGGATGGATGAAGGTTAGAGAGGGAGATTTGATAAGATTGTGGTGACTAATTTTGGAACTATGAGATGGACTAGTAGAGAGAAAAGCCAAGGATGACTCCCATGTTTACGGTGGGTGGTGGACGAAATTAGAAAGAATAGCAAGTGAGATGTTGTGAGAAGAGGAATTCAATTTTTGAGGAGATGCCTATGTGCACTGAGAAGAGCAATTGGGAGTTGAAATTGTGGCTCTAAAAAAGCCATTGTAAGAATTATTTAGAGACATTATTTTCCCCTAATCTTATTTTTAACGAACTGAAATTGATACATATATATATATATACACAACTATCATTTTTTTTTCAAAAAACTCCTTGAAGATATTTTCAACCTGAAAAAAAGAATTCATTTCTATTGGGTTTAATGCAAGAAAGGCAATATTTTGGGAGCTGCTGATTTTATCTGTTCTTTAATTTTTTACTTTGTTGAAATTACTAATTAGAAATGATTTGCAGTATTAGTAGGCCCTTGCTTTGGGATTCAGGATTTGGATTAATTATATTCCACAAACAATAATTTCCCCCAATTTCTTGAAATGTCTTGAAAGAGGCAGTAAAAAATTTTTCTCAGAAATTCTGTTTTCACCCAAGTCTTTGCTGTAGCTCAGGATTCATGGATAGTCCATGAAACATCATGGGATTTTTCATGCTTGGACTTTCACAAAACTCCAAGGTACAGAAAGTTTTATCTGTGTTCTTTTGGTGGTCTATCTGGTCTCCGTTGGGGGCAACCTACTTATCATTTTTACCATCATCTTCAGCCTCACTTTCAGCTCTCCTTTGTAATTTTTCTTCTCATATTTGTCCTTATCGATACTTGCTATTCCTTATATATGACCCCCAAACTCATTTCTGATTCCTTATATGAGGTCAAACCCATCTCTTTTGAGGGCTGCCTGGCTCAATTGTTTGTTGCCAATTTTTTGGGAAGAACTGAGATCATCATGATGGCCTATGACCACTATGTGGCCGTCTGCAAATGCCTGTACTACATGACCATCATGACCAGGCATCTCTGTGCCCTGTTGATGGGGGTGCCTTGGTTGAGGGACTTCCTGAATTATTGTTCCATCTCCTCCTGTTGCTTCAGTTGCCATTCTGTAGGCCCAATGTGATCACTTTGTCTGTAACTTGTACCCCTTGCTGGATCTTGTCTATACCAATGCATATGTCATTGGTCTGCTGTTGGTCGCCAACAATGGTGTGATCTTCCTATTGAACTTCTTCGTGCTGGCTGTCTCCTACTTGTTATCCTGCTGTCCTTGAGGTCCCACAGTGCAGAGGGGAGACAAAAGAGCCTCTCAATCTGTGGGGCCCACCTAACTGCTGTTGCCTTGTTATTTGTGCCTTGTATGTTTATTTACATGTGGCCATCAGATGCTTTGTCCATTGACAAAATAGTTGCTATGTTTTGTTGTATTTTGATGCCAATGTTCAACCCTTTAGTTTATACACTGAGAAATGGAGAGGTAAAAAATGACATGAAGAATCTTTGGAAAAAATAAGCCATTGTGGATGGAGGATACAGATTCGATAGAGAAAGAAATATACAGTCACTTTTAGTAAGAATTCATATTATGATGAGAGCTGAGAGATCACCAAAAATTTTCAGAGTAAAATTGATTTGACTCAATTAGGATAGATTAGGTGTAATCTATCCTATGTTCTCTGTTATAGAATAGATAAATAATTATATATCATTTTGATTTCTTCTTAACAGTTTACACTAAATTGTAGAGCCTGGAAACACCACCTCTCTCTCCCTCACCTTTGTCTGAGATGAAGTCTTCATTAACCTGGGATATTGAAAGTCTATGAGGAGCAGAATTCCCTTGTTGAAATGTTACTAACCTAGTCTTCCAACTCTGAACGCCAGAACTTGATCAGAGTAGTTATTGATGGTTTACGTATATCTTATTTATATCCACAATAATATCAGAAAGAATATCTAGCTTGGGACTTTGAGAATAAAGAAATACAATTAGGAAGGACTGAACTCAAATGATGGAAGTGCACAGAATAGGCTTATACTAAAATTAAAATAAGCATGATTATAAATAATAAACTATAATGTGTTGTGAAATTCTGAAACCAATGTCTAAATATTGTGTGCATGTGACCTCAAACACACACACTCACACAAATGATGCATGGTTTACTGAGCATTAACTTGGTGTTACGTACTGTGTTAATCACTTTATAAATGAGATCTCATATTGTCCTCATAAAAAATTGACATGGTTAGCTTTTTAAAAATGAAGAAACTGTTTTCACAGAGGCTGAATTACTTAGCTAATGTTGAGCTAGAATTTAAATCAAGCTATTTCTGCTTTCAAGTTCGGTCTTGCCAAAATGCACAGTGTTTTAATATCTACCATCTTCCTCTGTATGTTGTATTTCATTTGTGCTTTCTCCTTGTAAGCTTCCTGTTATCAATGTCCTTATTGACAACCTCTGATGTGCACTTGCTCAGATTTACATAAAGTCCACAGTCATTATCAAGTATATAATCAAGGAGGCTTTGATTCTGTCTAATCCACTTGGTGAAATGCTTGTTCCTGGTTACTTGTTACCATGAGATGCCTTTGCTTTCCATTTGTATGTCTCATTATAATTTGTACTTTTTGAGTTCTCTGGTCAGCTGTCCCAGGCATTCTGCTTCAGGCCTGCATTTTGTTGAAAGGAAATTTTAAAAATGTTTCTCTGGAAGGATGAATAATGTAGACACAGGTGAAAAAAATTTCATTAGATGTAATAACATTTCCTGTGCAATACTATAGATGTTTTTCCTGGTTTCAGTAGCACATAGTTTTGCTGTTTCACATCTGATGCCAGCAAGTTACATGTTCCCCCCCAATTTTATTTTACACATTACACAGGTTCTGTTCATCTACTTTTAAAAAGACGGAATTTATCTATATTTTTTGTTGCAGAAAGTTTTTACAACATAGTATGGAATTTAAAAATCAGATTATGAAGCCACATGTGGTCCAGCGATGGAAAATTTTCTACCTAGTTTCTGCTTGTTCAGGTACAGATAGGGATAGTGTTTGCCAGGAGCTTTATCAAAATGCCAGCAGTACTTAACATAGTGCTTGGATTTTACTTTACTTTGAAGCTCTATTTATACCTTTAAGTGTTTGTTTTTCATTTAAAATAAGTACACATGATTTTTCCAAAAAGCACATTAAAACAGAATATACTAGAACTCATAAACTCAAACTATTTTCTTGATGAAAAACAACAACTCAGACACTCTTCTAGATTCTGGGGGCACAGCACTGCATGGAATCACACTAAAATCCTGTCCTCAAGGAGTGACCTAGTCCCTGGAAATTCTTCTAGGTGGGAGATGTCCTGACAGGTGATTTGGTCTGAGTACCAAATGTTAATATTTTATTGTGTCCTCTGTTTATATTAAGTAACCCCCAAAGGGTTATTATAAAGTCAATTTTATGAGAATGGTGGGAGAGAGTAGAGAAAAACAAGTAGGCAGTGTGTGTATGTGTGTGTGTGTGTGTACGCATGAGAATTTTAAGGTTTGCAGGTTTTAATAGTGTTCTCCTGAATGAGAGACAGGAGGTGCCACCTCAGGTCCCATTATGTTCCGTAGTATTAGGGAGATGACGAGATGTAGCTATGTACCTATTTATTTTCCAGCAGAGGTTCTTTACCATAGTCTTTCGTTCACTGTTCTTTTGGCTCAGCCCCCCAAATTTTGGAATCATCCTTAAGTTTTCTCTCTTTCTTCTAATAGCTAATCTATGAACAAATCTTCTTAGCTTAACTTCAAAATATACTCTATCTTGAAGAGTTCCTGTTCCAGAAAAGATGGAGTAAGAACAATTCACCCTTTCTTTCCTGCCGTGATGAAGCTATAAATCCTACACAGAATGCATGGAAAAGCTATCCAAGGATTTTCAAAAGTAAATGATGACAGGCATATTGGGGAAGGAGATCAGATTTGAAGTTTCTGATTTTTTCCCCTGTCTCACTTGGCCTGAACTCAATGCATTCTAGACCTGGAAGTGTGCACTGGGTACATATAGAAAGAGCTCCAAAAGAACCTCTCTCTTGTTGGTCAGACAAATGGGCCAGATTCAAGGGGTGGCTCTCTTCCTTTTCTTTTTTTTTTCTTTCATCTCCTGTTCTAGATGCCAATCAATCCTGTGGCAGAGAAGCAGTGACAAGGGTAACAATGGTGGCTGAGCAGTTGCCCAAAACTCTTTGGGAGGAGGATCTTTCTACTTGAATGTAGGAGCTGTGATCTCAAGAGCATGGCACAAATCCCTATTTGTTTTATTCTCTCTGCATCCTCCTGAATCTTTGCCATTGATACAGACTCAGTTGTGGAAAGTGTGCAGCACAATGAGAAAACTAAAGCCAAATTTCACGAGGCAAAAGGCATCAGGGAGATCAAAGAGATGAGGGCACATAGGAGAGTCATCTCATGAAGTCGCGTATGAATTCCAGGGCCCACCTCTGAGCTGCAACTGTGTGAATCTGAACTTAATACAATGTACCAGTGTTTGAGAATGACATTAGAGGCTTCACCACCACCCAAGTCCCAGACTGGCCACTGAGTGGTGTACATAACAGGTCTGAATAGCACTACAAAAGATTTGATAACTGAACTGGCATTGGAATCACAGCCCACAGAAGGTAGACTGAAAATTGCCACCTGCAACTAACAAGGTTAATTGCTTGGTAAAACTAAAGATTTAACATTCTCCTTAATGTGAAAAGATCCAAAGTATCATAACATAATATTGAAAATATCCAGGATACAATCCAATGTTAGTATAAAAAGAAGCAGGAAACCTCAACTTGCAAAGGAAAAATTAATGAGCAGGTGCCAATCTTGAAATGATAGAGATATTGGAATTTTCAGACAAAGACTTTAAAGCAAACATCATAACCATGATCTGGTGAGTAAGAGAACATATACTTGAAACAAATGAAAGATAGAAAATATCAGCAAAAAAAAAATAGAAATTATAAAGAAGAATAAAATCATAAATTAGCATTAAAAGATTCAATAATGAAAATTAAAAACATACTTTCTGAGCTCAATGGCACAATGGAAATATAAAAGAAAGAATCAGTGAATTTGAAGATGGATCAAACCACAGAGATAAAAATAGATTTTTAAAAAAGATACAGTCTCAGAGACATGTGGGGCAATACTGAATGTATAACATTCATACTATCAAAGTCTCAAAAGAAAAAAAAAGAAATAATATGGTTCAGAGAAAAATATATGAAAAACTAATGGCTGAATACTTCCAAATATTGGTAAAAGATATAAAATTCAGATTAAAGAAGCTCTGCAAATCTCAAACTAGATGAACTTAAAGAAATTCACCTCAGACATACCATAATCAAACTATTAAAAACCAAGACAAAGAAAAACAAAATATTTGAATTGTAAAGTGGAACACCTATAGAACCACAAACCTTGTCAAGAAGTAGAAAATTTCTAGCCCTTTTGGGACCCACTATATCTCTTCCCAATCACATCTCTTTTTCTTCCATCAAAGGCCAATGTTAATCTGACTTTTATAATAAAACTTCTTTGCTTTCCTTTATACTTTTACACATTTACCACTTAAGTTCACACCCCCAGATTGGTCTATTTTTAAATTTTAAATAAATGCAATCACGCAGTATGCAATATTTTGTCTCTGGATTCTTTGGCTCCACAGTGTGTTTGTGAGATTCATTCATGTTGTTATATGTTCCTATAGTTCACTTATTTTCATTGGTCTGTTAGTCCACTATATGAATACACAATAATTATTTGTTCTATTGATGGTGGACATTTAGGTTGTTACTAGTTTTGTGCTATTACAAATAGCTCTATGAACACTCTCAGTAATGTGTCTTCCAGTGCATAGGTGCACACAATTCTCTTGGATTTATATCTAAGAGTGGAGTATCTGAGTCATAGGTTATATGTATATTTGACATTAGCTGATGATCTCCAATAGTTTTCCAATATGTTCTTGGAAAAAAATTATACATTTCCACCAGCAGCATATGAGAGAGATTATTCCTCCGTATCGACAATAAACACTAGGTATTGATAGTCCTTTTAATTTTAGCCATGTAGAAGGAACGTTGCATTTTATTGTGGTTCTACATCATAGTTCTCAGATGATTAAAGAAGTGAGTCCCCTTTATATGTTTTCAGCCCATTCAATATTTTCTTTGCTGAAGATCTGTTCAAATCTCATGTGGCTGTGTTTATGTTATTGGTTTGCAAGAGTTCTTTATAAATTTTATATCAGTCCTGGTTCTCTGAGCAGCAGAAGCTCAGACAGATTAGATGTGTAAGAGATTCATTGGGGGAAACACTGGTGAGGGAAGGTGGGAAAAGCCTCCAGGAGTGATGCAGGTCTGACTCTTGCGAAGCAGAAAGGGATAAAAAGAAGGAAGGATGGTCACAGACTGATATGTAGTTCTAAGAAGTTTTTTCAGACTTTTTAACTCAGACTGAGATAAAAGTCAAGAATAGAAATGAGGTCGGGAAAGGGAATTTTGAAGAAATTGAAGGTTTTAAATTGTTCTTGAGGAGAATTGGGAAAATGTATTGATTAAAGAAATGTAGTAGGATTGCTGGGCCACGTTGATGGGCCCTTTGAAGCTGATGACATGAATTTATATTGGACTAAATCATCCCTATTTTGTGACTTTTTCTAGAAGTTTTCAGGGAACAGGTTTAGAGAAGGCTTAGGATAGGATTCATTCAGTACTGTGGAATTGTTGTACTGATGTGCTGAACAGGCCAGAGTGTTGGAAATGTTAATGGTTATAAATTGTTTTGGAGGACATTTTGCTGCATATACCAAAAAATATTAAACATGTATATCTCTGTCACTGTTTATCAGCATTAAAATACATATAAAATGCATGAATCCAGCAATTTCATATAGTTGATTTTGTAATTGTTCTATTTGTTTATGCCCCTGCTTTGTTTTAGAGGTGGCTACTGCCCCTTTTAGAATATGTGCTTCCTCCTGGTAAGGACCCTGTTTGTCTTATTCACTATGATATTCCTTGCATTTATCAAAGTGCTATATTTTATTAGGTGGTCCCTGAAAAAATGCTTAGTGAATGATTGAAATGGTGGAAGTGTAATTTCAATTCATGTTATTCCAACTCTAGTTTTCTTGATCTTTTTGCACACCACACAGAAATATGGGTAAAGGACAGTGATACTTTTCTCTTAGTTTTATGGGAGGAAATGAAAGAGAGGATATGTGTGAAAGGGCCTAGGATCCATGCCTAGAACACAGAAGATGCTCAATAGATGCTGCTGATTTTTGTGGTTGTTCAGTCAGTAATTTCCCTAAAGATGTTGATCCTCCAATATGAATTCCTGAAATAGCCTAACTCCCTTTTCCTCCAGACAATTTGTGGACTCTGTCTAGACAGTGGAAGGGCACTGGGCACTTCTAAGAAACAGAAGAGAGTCATTTCCCTGAGACGAAAGGTGTATTCAAAGGGACTAATTCAATGATGGCATCAACATTGTTCTAACCTGTGAACAAGGCAAACCTAGTTCTAAAACTGCTTCAGCAAGTGATCTTGTGAGGGGATAATTAGCCTCCCTTAGAGAGGCAGAAAGCGCATAGCACTGATAATCCCGACATTATCATTCCCACCTTATAAATAACTCATTCCAGTGGAAAGATGCAGATTTTCTGAGACTATGTGGACAAGTACTTTGAGCATGAAACAGAGATAACAAGCCAACTACTCTTTCTGTGAGAACTGCTTCCCTAATATTAGCAGCAGCAATTGTTTTGGCTTGTCAAACACAGAGAAAGTAGATACTTGAGGGTGGAGGTTATATTGGAAAGCACACAGGCTGGAGTGACAAGCAACCTGGATTCCAGCCTCACCTCTGCCATGAATCACCCATGTGACTTTGTACCAGCTGCATCTAATCTCTCTGAGTCTTCAATCTACCACCTTTAAAATGAAGACAATTAGAAAATGTGATTTTAAATATCACAGGGTTCTTCAGCAAATAAGAGGGAAATGAATAATGGAAAGAATTCCCAGCTGCTGGTAAATGAACAACTCCCTTTTGAGTTTTCAACTAGTGCTAGTCTAAGAAAATTTCAGCTCAGATGAGTTTCTGTACTCAACAGCAATTGCCCAATCTGTGCTTTGCCTCAATGTAAAAAACAATTTGAATTCCTTCCAGTGAAATTTGGCTTGCTATGCTTGGAGCTGGCCTAGATGACTCTTTAAGAACTCTTCCAGGTTCACTATTCCATAATGTTAGGATGTTAAAAAACAAAAATAATAAACCCTGGTGACCTGTTGGCATCCTCAGATACACTCAATGTAAGTTTTCTAAAACCTATTTTTAAAATTAAATAAAAGAAAAATGAAACTCAAATAAAAATGCAGCGGCATCTATGGAAATACCTCACAACATCACAACATTTTTCATTCTGGGACTTTCACAGAGCCCAGAGGTACAGGGAGTTCAGTTTTTGGTCTTTTCAATCATCTATGAGATCACAGTTTGTAGCAACATGCTCATTCTGGTCATCATCACCTCCAGTTCCTGCGTGGCTTTCCCCATGTATGTGTATTTTTTCCTGGCCAAATTGTCTTTTTTTGGTGCCTGTTAATCTCCCTTTATGGTCGCTAAACTCATTGCTGACTCCTTGTACAAGGGGAGAGCCATCTCTTATGAGGGCTGCCTGGCTCAACTCTTTGGAGCCCATTTTTTGAAGGTATTGAGATCATTCTGCTCACAGTGATGGCTTATGACCACCACATGGCTATCTGGAGATCTCTGTACTATACTATCATCCTGACCAGGCATCTCTGTGGCCTGCTGGTGAGTGTGCCTTGGCTAGGGAGCTTCTGCATTCATTGATTCAGCTCATCCTGGTCCTTCAGTTGTTTTTTTGTGGGCCCAATATGATCAATCACTTTATCTGTGACTTATAACATTTGCTAGAACTCACCTGTACCAACATATGTGCCATCAGTCTGCTGGTGGTTCCCAACAGTGGTGTGATCTGTCTGTTGAACTTCCTCATGCTGGGTGCCTCCTACATCATCATCCTTCACTCCTTGAGGTTTCACAGTGCAGAAGGGAGACACAAAGGCCTCTCCACCTGTGGGGTCCACTTCACTGTTGTTACCCTGTTCTTTGTGCCCTGCATATTTACTTATATACTTGCAATCTCTACTTCATCTATAGACAAAAACACGGCAGTATTTTATGATATTCTGACACCTGTCTTGAATCCACTCATTTATACCCTAAGAAATGAAGAGGTAGAAAAATGCCATGAGAAAGCCCTTCACACAGTTATAAATTGCAGGTGGTAAATAAGTGGAAAGCAGGAAATAAAAATGACTTCATTTCTCTAAGTGGAACAAACCAGTGCTTGCTTTTTATTAACACATATTATCTTATTCAGTGATATCTATCCACTCATCTTATAGACTTTTTATGATTTACTTAGTCTTTTCATTTAAATTGCACAATTTGATCATAAAAAAAACTACTATATGAAATATATACGGCATGAATGATTATTATCCCAGTTTCAGAAATGAGGAAATTGTCTCCTGGTGTGGTTACCAAGGTTATCAAGCTTTAAGTACCTAAACTGAAACTCAAAATCAGTTAGTTTTGATCCATTATCCAGATCTTTAAATGCAATCCATTGATTGCATTTAAGTTAATGTCATTTGAGTCTGTGTGATAATTAATGGAGCAGTAGAAATGTCAAGCAAAATGTAACTTAAGGCAAATAATTTTACACATTTCCAGAGTTCTTAGGCGAAATAAATATTGTCTTCTTTCATTTTGTCACATGTTGATAGTCTCTCCATTCCTTGGTTTCCTAATTTATGAAATGAGAATATCAATATTACTGCACTTATTGGGCTGTAGTGAGAATAAAATAACAGAAAGTATATCCATCCCTTTGTGCTTAGTAAACAAACAAATTTAAAAATCTGTCATAATTATTTATACTGCCATTGTTTTATTGATGCTCACACCATCCTATGGGTAGGGTCACCATTATGTCCAAATTTCAAACTGTGTTAGACAGAAGTAGGTTCCATAGTTTGGGGTTTCAAATAAATTAAGGACAGAAAGAAATTAGGGTCAGAAGTTAGCTGCCTCCAAAACATATAAAGTGGGTGCTTAGGTCAAGACTTTATTCACAGAAAGTGCTCGATAAATATTAGCTATCATCCTCTACCTCCTCTTCATCATCAGCATCCTTATTTTAACATTATCCTCTTTGGTTCTGTCTTTCATGGGAACTACTAGATCTTTAAGAGATAGCTTTGATTTTTTAAAACATACTGTTGCTTGCATATATTTATAAGATGGTCACACATAGGAATTTATGGCAAAACATCTATTTTCTAAAGGTCTTTATAAATGGTGAGATCTAACCTGATATAAAGTCTTGTAAACATGAGAAATGTCAGCATCACATGATATTCGAATTCCTGGGTGAGAAATTTCTTCCTGAAAACAGGTTTCTGAACTCTTCCCCAGGAATCACAAACTCCGTACAGAGGAAGGTCTTTTAGTCTCAGCACTGGGTTCTCCCTTTTTCTCCTTCTTCCAGAGGACCGGACAAGACAGGATCCATGATTAGTGAAAAATAAATTCTGAAATAAGTTCCACTCAGCATCTCACAGTTGCTCCAACCAGGCCCCCTATTTGTAACTGCAGAGATATTTAATGACAATTTTATCCCAGAATAGGTAGTTGGTGATGAGTTAGCTTTTAGTGTCCAGACACCTGATTGCTGGCCCCATTAAGTTTCCTTGCTGAAATAATAACTCACCATTATGCTGTCCCTACTTATCAATTAATGACATTTGTGGCATTTTTTTTAAGTCAAATGAGGCTGGGGCAGACTTTTGGTCCTCTGTGATCACAGTTAGTGGTTGACTGTAGTGGTGTTCTTGGGTTCCTCTGTCAGGAACTGCATTCCCCAGCATATCTTATGCTCTGATGACATCTCTGAAGGCTGTTCAGAGTTTGAGCAATTTTCACTATTTTTCAGCTGACTCATTTACTCAATTTAAATCATTTAATTATTACAATTTAAAGAAGTATGAATGTTATTTCTCTTTTACAGATTAAAAAAACAGAGAGGTGAAGCAACTTGCTTACATTTACAAGGCTAATTAATGCTAAAGACCAGATGAAAAATTAAGCCTATTTGATGCAAAGCTCTTTATTTCTGACTTCAAAGCTTCTATTTCCAAATCTCTTAGAATTTTGTTACATTCATGATATGGACTATTTTCTCTAATCCAGATTTGTGAACTCTGTTGTCCAGTTCCATGGCACAAACTTCTTCTTACATTGCTGGTAATTTTCTTTAACAGCTGTTCAGTGTTCAGAGTCTTCTTTTCCTTTGCGTCTAAAATAAGATTTTAATCTATAGGTATTTTCTGCCTTAACTCTACAGACTTAATGATATTTCTTTCACTTCAGCTGCTTCTGATTCTAATTCTTTTTGTAGACAATTGTATACTACAGGGAATGGTGAAGAGGCAATTTTCACAAAATGCAAATTTTACAAAGTGCAAATGCTCTCTTCATGAGATTGTAATAAGTAAAATTTTTTATTGCTGTGGTGGGACAACATTATAAACCTCTCAAACTTAGAAAGAGGAAAACAGTGTATTTTTTATTTGATGGGAAAGATTTGCTTTGAGATAACATCTGTTGCCAATCTCCCTTTCTTTTTTCTCCCTAAAGCCCCAGTAGATAGTTGTATATCTTAGTTGTAAGTCCTTCTATGTAAGCTGCCACCACAGCATGGCTACTGACAGACGAGTGATGTGGTTCCATGCCAGGGAACCAAACCAGGGACACTGAAGTAGAGTGTGCTGAACTTTAACTACTAGACCATCAGGACTGGCTTGAAAAAAAGTGTATTTTGATAAAAGTATTTCTTGAAGGCTCTCTCCCTAATGTTCTACACTTTAATCATAAATAGTTATTTTTCCTCGTTTAAAGTAAAGTTTCTTCCTATCTGTAGTGTATAGAGCATTTTCAAGAATATTGTTATAGATCTGTTTCATAGCTACAATCATGGTAACATCATGATTTTTGTTGGCCTTTGGGACATTTGTCCTCATGGGTCTTTCCTCCATAAAACTATTAAAAATTATATTTTGTGACTGTAAGGGTATAAAGATGACTATACTCCAAGGTGAGTTTGGGTTATATTCATTTTATCTTCTTATTTTAAAAGAAATTAAAAAATTTCAGGATCTCCTAAAACTATCATGGACTCTGGGCACTGTGACCCCTGTGGCTTGATGAATATGTCAGCCCTGCCCATAGCATGGGGGGCCCTGGAGAAAATGGATCCAGACAGGATAATTTACTGTCCCAAGTTTAACCAACTAAGGAGGGGAATAAATCTCTATAAAAGATCACTAGATTTTTTTGCCTAAATACTTCAATCACCATATTTAATTATCTCCAGTTTTAATTATGTGGCCCCAGAGTTTCATGACATTTTTCACTTCTGAATTTCTGAAGGTGTAAATCAAATTGTTTAACATAGGAGTTACTGTGGTGCAAAGCACATCACAGCTTTGTTGCTTGTGAAGGAAGTCCTGGGTCTTAGGTACAGGAATGAACAAGGTACAAAGAATAAGATGACAACAGTGACATGAAAGGCACAAGTAGACATGGCTTGGTAATGCCCTTCAGAGCTATGAGTCCTCATTGAGCATGGTATGATGCCATAGGAAAAAAACAGTGTGGAAAAAAATGAGTGAACAGAAGGATGCACTGTTGGCAGCAATCAGAGGCCCCAAAGTGTGTGTCGGTGCATGCCAGCTCCGAGATAGGTACCAAATCACACATAAAATGGTCAATGACATTGGGGCCACAGAATGGTAACTGGACCATGAGCAAGTCTGGATCCTTCCCTGAAGAAACCCTACAACCCCACCCATTCTCACCAGGAAACAGCACACAGGTGTGCTCATGATGGTCACACAGTGCAAGGGCTTACAGATAGCTACAAAGCGGTCACAGGCCCTGGCAATTAGCAAGATGATCTCATTTCCAGTAAAGAAATGTTCAGCAAAGAGCTGAGTCATGCAGCCACCAAAGAATATGGTGTTCTTTTCAGAGATCAAGTCAAAGATAATTTTGGGTGCTATGGAAGATGAGTAGAAACTATAAGGGGCAAACAGGACAGAAAAATGTACATTGGAGAACCCAGGGCTGGGCTGATGAAGACGGTAACCAAGATGAACAGGTTACCTGCCAATGTGATCAAGTAGGTGATTAAAAACACAGCAAATAAGACTTTCTGCGGCTCTGGATTCTGGGTCAGATGCAGCAAGATGAATTACGTTACATAGCTCATCTTTTCCATTGACTCAGCTTGGGTTCTGAGCACATGGTCCATCTTGAAAGATCACTGTATTTGTAAGTGATGATATTTTTAATTCAATACTGAAATATTCTGTCATCTCTTTAGTCTTTGTATTTGGGATTGATGGAGCTACACTTTCCACTCACTTCTGCTATTTTGAAGATAGTTGTAAAGAAGAAGAGAACCAGGTTAAATTTCTCCTTATTCGTATTAATTGAATAGTGACAATACCTTACAAATACCAGAACAGGCAAGGTGTTATGAATGTTGAATATTGGTTGACTTCCAAACTTTCTGGCCCCATGATCTCACAGAAGGCTATATTTCACTCTTTGGGACAAATTTTATCAATAACAATTATTCTGAAATTACACTTTTCTGTTGGCATGAATATTTGCAGGTGTATGAACATAATATTCTTTTAAAAGTCAACTGTGCATCAGATATGAAAGTACCAAGACTTACTATCTTTATACCAACGGTGTTCCATGAACTGTTATTCCATGCTGTCAAATGAGTGTCCATGCACACACACACACAGAACTACAGATGGAGTTTTTTCCCTTCAAAATACCAAGGGACTATCCTTATAACAGTTCATTGAGCAGCATTCATTCAACAGCCCTGGATGTTGTGTCTGGCTTCACATGACACTTTCGTGTTCACTCTTTCCACATCTTTGAATGTGGACATGTAAGTGCTGTAAATTTCCCTGAAAAGAATGTTTCTTAAGTAAATTTTCTGTGCAGTTGGTCTTTTATCACGTATAGAATGATGCTCTGGATTAGATATATTATTCTAGTCACATTTTACAAATGGAATTAAATTAGTCATGAAGTCTCCCTGGGTTTCCTATTGACAAGACAGAAATGTTAGGGTCATCTAAGACAATACAGTGTTCCCTTTCAGCATAAGTTTAATCAATTAAGATGAACTTGAAATTTTCCTTGGCAACTAGTGGAAATATTGATTGTATACAACACTATACTTCTATGTTTTTGGAAGGATCCGTACATAGACTTCCAAGAGAGAGTACATGTTGTTGTCACAAAAGATCACAAGATATTTTATTCCTCTCTCCTTATTTTTTCTTTTTTCTCCAATCCCTGCTAAAAAAAATAAGCACACATTTTTCTTTAAAAATTTCTGGACACAGAAATCAGCATCATGAATTCTCAGCTTCAATAAAGGTGAGGAAAGATATTTTTAGTTTTCAGGAAAGCTCAGTCTCTTAGTTGTTTTCTCTCTCCATGGCTCTGATAGATGGTGACTATGTGGTTAATCATTTTTAATAGATTCAACTCACAAATTCTAACTTTAATATGGCAACATGAAAGTCATGAAAAGGGGAGAGATTTACAAACCATTGCAAATAGAAATCTACAGAATCAATCTACTTAGAGGAACATAAATGTTAACAACAATATTGTAAAAGTGACTTTAGTAGTTCTCAACAGTGTCTTATCTGGCAATATTACAGATAATCTTTTCTGTTGATATTTTTGTGTCATTGTATCCAAATTCATTTTTAGAGACAAGATTAACCTTCAATTCACAGAATATAACTACAAAACTTATTTCAGTGAAAATAAATTGGCTAAATTAAGTTAATCTGATTAAAATCAAGAGAAAGATTTAATTATCACTGACCTAGTTCTAGTTGACTATGGATTCCTCAGTTTTCATATTGAGCCTAGTCATTGATTTCTTCCCCTCAGGGCAGATGCACCACAGCCACAAATAGACTCTAAGAGTTGTCAAGGAGACACTGACATTTTTATCTTTCTAGATAACTCTCTCAATCTTGAACATTTTACTTTATTTTGGTTTCCATTATCAGTCTGGATTTACTCAACAAAATGAACTGTTTTACAGAAAACAGAACAATTCATCCAATTTGCAATAACATGGAATTACGCTAAGCGAAATAAGCCAGACTGAGAAAGACAAACACGAGATGATTCCACTCATATGTAGGATATAAACGAGTACTGGGACAAAGAAAACACTTCAATGGTTACCAGAGGAAGGAGGTAGGGGGGCACTGTGGGTGAAGTGGAGCACTTACGTGGTGACAGACAAGAAATAACGTACAACTGAAATCTCACATTGATGTAAACTATTATGTAATCAATTAAAAAAATGAGGTGTTTTAGTTAGGAAACTTCAGTAGCTCTAGTATATAATTTCTACTCACTTTCTTAGCTTTCTATAAAGTTATAAATACATCTTCTATATATATATATTTTTTCCAGATCTCTTAGAACTGTATCAAATCCAAATTAAAAACAATGGGAGCGATGATAAATTCTTCAAATCAGAAAAACCTAGTATATGGAACTATAAAATGTATAAGTGAATCAAATCCACTTGATTGGACATTGTTTTCTTAAATCAATTCTGACAAATATTTATTTCCCAAAAAGTCCATGAGCAATGTAGAGAGAATTCCTTTTATTCCTGATTTAAGCCCTCCTTCTAACCCACCAAGGTTGGGAGCGGTGTCTTCCATACAAATCTTCATCTTGTTAGTACATGGCTCTGTTGCTGTCATTTACTTAAAGGTCCTTCTTTGTGATTTTTCTTCATTGACTCTAGAGAAATGGTTAAATAGACTTTCACAAAGTGCAGGATTTGGTAATGTATTGACCTCAAAAGTCCTCAGGGGATTAGCAATTTTCTCTGTTGGAGTATTTGCTGAAGCATCAGCCAAGGTCTTTCATTTACTCCCACCTGGCACCCAGAAACATCATTGGAGGCCAGTTTTAGAAATGCTGTTCAGCTTTGGTGAAACATATGTCTCTGACTATAGTTTGAGGTGAGATTTGGGTAGGTTGAGTTGGAAAGGTTCATTATAAGGCTTTGTCGCTCATTTTGACATTTGTGAGTCTGGCATAAGATATGGGGTGGTTTTAAGCATAGGCCAGAATTCAGAGAATGAATTTTTCTCTGAAAACATACTGTTTTAAACGATATGGTTGCCCTGAGAATGGAAACGCCAGTCTCCAAGGTTATGTGGCAGATTAACTTGGGAGATTGTGACATTTTTATTAGTGCCTGACTGAGGAGACTTAGAAGGCAAGATTCTCATCTACCAAAGACTGAGTAATTTAAAAGTCATAGACATAGCAATTTCCTTTGGGATGAATTCCTAGGTGACAGATTCTTGTGATGTATTCAGGGTAATATAGATTTTTTTCTCTACCCTACAGAGAGATAATCCTAAGGATTTACAGTTAAGCACTACACTTTCACACAGCAGCCATTGAAAAAAATCACATTCAGTGAAGCACTCATGTATAAAGACCTCCAGAGGTAGAGAATAGAAACACTATAGAAAGGAGGCTCCACTACAATAGCCTCTTTCTCAGCTTCTGAGGTGATGGACAGCTGGCTGGAATCCTGCAGAGAGTCATCTTTCTTTGTTATCAACCTTTGTATTTAAACCAAATTGACACACTTCTGGAGTCCAGAACCTGAGAGGGAAGCCATGCCTTAAGTACTATCCTCAACAGTTAACAATTTTGCTTCTCTATTTGCTGCCAACCTCACTCACAGTCTGTCCTTCTTCCTTGGTATTATTTGTTTTATTTTGGCAAAACATACATAACATAAAATTTACCATTTTAAGCAATTTTAAATGTACAGTTCAGTGGCATTAAGTACATTCACATTGTTGTGCAATTATCACCAATTCTCTCCAGAACTTTTTCTTCTCAAACTGAAACTCCATATCCATGAAACAATTACTCTTCATTTTCCTCTCCCTCAGTCCTTGTAAACTTCTGTTTTGCTTTCTGTTTTTATGAGTTTGACTACTAGTTGTGCTGGTCAGGCCGCTCTCTGTTCCTGTGGGCTACACAGGAACTCAGCAGATTGTGCTCATGTGGGCAGGGCATATGTGCTGTGTGAGTGGGTTGATGCCAGATGCTTCACTTGGCAAGTGGATCTGGGTCCAGCTAAGCTGCTGTGCTAGGCAAGAGTGGTGCTTTCATACAAGCTAGTGATGCAGTCATTGGCAGGTTGGCCAAGCTCTTGTGCTTGCTGGATGGGGCACATTCACACAGGCTGAGCGATTGCCACTCAGTGGGAAGCAATTTTGTGGATGGGGCGACCTTAGATTTATTTTTTTAGTTTTCTGTCCTTTTTGTTCATTCTTTTTACTTTTTCTAGTTATAATATGTAATGATACATATATATAAATATATATATTATCTTCTTTATTCAATTATAGTCACATTACATATGGAATATTTAGAACATAAACTTCTGTTCTTTAAAATGAAAAAGTGCAAACGATGATGGATATAAAAACAGAAACCGTGTGAAATTATGAGTGTAAAATAAATCTATTTTTCATCCCTCACTAGTGTTTCCCAGTGTTCTTCCCCCAAGTAGTCACAAGTCTATTTCTTAAGATTCTTCAAGTACTAATCTTTGCAATTGCAAGCATATTTACATATGTGTGTATGTATACTTCTTTGTGTAAACATTTATATTTTGCTACTCAATATTGTGAAGATCTTTTCTTACCAATACATATAGGTAAACTGATTCTCAGTATTCTCATAATACGTAACATTCCCTTAAATTTTCGTAGAACTAATGTATCCAGTACTCTTCATGTTATTTTTGATCTTTTTCTATACATGTAAATTATTTATTTTCTGCAATAAATACATATGTTTTTGAATATGTGTTCTTAGAAATGTTAGTTCCTAAAAGTAGAATTTTTGGTCAAATGATGTACCAAATACACTTCTGCCCTCAGTCTTGGAAAATATCTGCCTATCCACATTCTCAACAACCAGTACTGGTACACATTTATGGTATGTGACAGTCTGATTAATTAAAGAAATTGATTTTGCTTTGCATATTTAATTGAAATTCTTTCAATACTGATTTAAGCATCTCTTCACATATTTAAAGATATTTGTATTTGCTTATCTATAAATTGCCTGATAATTTTTTTTTGGCCACGTTGACTTCTTTATATTTACCTAGTCATACTTATGAATATTTTATCTGTTGTTTGTATCTTCCTTAAAAGACTTGCCTGCTTCACTCTAACAATAATACTTTTTAGCATTTAATTTTTTTGCACTTTTGTGATTTTATATTTTATATGAAATTTTTGACCCAATTGCTATTTATTTTGATTGGAGTTAAATAAGGATGAAGTTTATTTGTTTTCTAAGTGAAATTTTTTTAGCTGCATAATTATCTTCTCACCACTGAGTGAAAATCCCAATTTTATTGCTTCTAAAGTGCCATATATATCTGCATGCAATTCAGGACTGCATTCTGTTCCATTGATCTCTTCAGTCATGCGTTATTTCATACATGATATAATTGCCTTTTTCTCTACATTTTGATATTTGAAAAACCTAGTACTCACTAATTACCTTCTTTTCAGAATTATGCCTGTTCTTCTATGCTGATGTTGCCAAACTAAATTTAAAATAAGCTAGGCTAGTCACAAAAAAGTCCAGCTATTTTCAATGCAATTTGATTTAGGAAGATTAAGTTAGGAAGAGTTTATGTTTTTAGAGATTTGAGAATTCCTAATCAGTAAGAGGATACGTGTTTACATTTAGTCAAGTCTTCTTTATGCTCCTCCGTAGTGCTTTACAATGTCTTTTGTGTTGCTTATCCCTTGTAGATGACTGCTGTTCTACCTCCCTGGCCCCTAAAATGCCAATTAACACTCTTGCTGTAAAAAAGCTCATCTCTTTCATGAAGTGCATGATGTAAGATGACTTGAGCATCTTTTGGTGCTGCTGATATCCTTTTGCTGAGAGGTTTGACTTATGACTGCTACATGGTCATCTGTACTATGTAATCTTCATGAGTCACTATGAGTTTGGCTATCTCATGAGACGGGTCTATGCTGAAGGCTACTTGTATTTAAGAATTCATATCATCTTTGCAGTCTGGCTGTCCTTCTGTGGACCCAATGTCATAGATAACTTCATGTGTGACTCAAATTGTTTGTTAAAACTCATCTACATGGATATCCATTCCTTAAGTCTCTTTATTGCTGACAACAAAGGATTCACCTTCTTATTAAGTTTCCTCTTCTTTTGGTCTCCTGTGTGACCATCTTACATACTTTGAAATCTCATACCTTGGAGGTAAGGCACAAAGACCTCTCCAACTCTCCTCTCACATCACCATGGTCATTTTATTCTTTGTGCCCTGCATATTTGTATATCTGTGCCCAGTGACCATCTTCTCTTGATGAATCCACAGCTATGTTTTAAACCATGATCACTCCTATATCAAGCCCTTTAATCCATTGCTCAGAAATGAAGGGGTGAAAAATGCTATGAAGATATTCTAAGTGACTTCAATGGAGAAATAATCACAACAATGTAAAATGACTTTATCCTTCCAAAGATTATGAATAAAGAAGATAATAATTTCTAACATTCAGGACCAAGAGAGCACTTTATTTCAAAAGTATTTTGATATCAGCACATAGGTACTCTAAGGAAAGGCCTTGGTAAGAAACTATCATAATAAATATATCCAAGTTAGATTTAATCATTACCCATATGTTTGCCATTCTTTAATGTACTATGAGAATCAGTTAGGGTTCTTGTGAAAATGCAGATTCCAAGGACAAAGGTCTAGAGATTCTAATTGAGTGGTGCTCTTGAATGATAGGCATAACTGCCTTTTAAACAATTACCCTCATGTTCCTGAAGTAGGTAATCTTTGCACCAATTTGAACAATAGTTCTATAGATTACATTCACAAGCTGAGTCTGTTAATGGAGTTACATTATTAAGGTATTACCTAGGAAGAATTCCTAACAGCAGAAGCTATGAGGACCATGAAACTCTCAAATCTTCATAATTCATATAATACAAGCTCACTACCTGTGCAACGGCAAAATAAAAAACTCTGGGAAAATAGGAATTTTTTTAGTATTTGTTATCCAATTTCTCTTTCTGTACTTTTGAATATGGCACACCTTGTCTGATTCTTTCGTTTTCCCTTTCTTCTTCCAAAAGGAAAGTTCTACTGTCTATTTTTAGTACACAATTTGGACTAAAACTCATGGCTATTATAGTCTTAACTAATCATTCACATTGAGAGCATTATTTTTCTGTTTTTCCCTGTGAAGGAGATTTTATGTATCATGTATTTTATGTACATTTTTGAGGAAAGGGTGATAGGGCTTATTACACTATAACGGGTAAGAGCATAGTGATTGGGTTAGACAATCATAGCTTTGCCGTGTGTCATGTTAATTTTGGCAAAATATGACATCTTTTGGTTTCAGTTAGTGAGGAATGATGGAGATATTCCTAAGATCAAATAAAATAATTTGTATAAACTTTTAGACAACCAAATTCTCAAATTTTTAGTTATTATGAACACATTTTATTGCTGCAATATTTTAAATTGTTAGGAAACTATTCACCTGGCCTAGAATGTTAAACTAATTTTTTTTTGGATTTAAAAAGAGGTATACATGATTTCTCTATCCCTGCTGAGAAGAACACTCTGAAAATTGAATGGCCTTGAAAGAGTCTTGGGGCTGGAATGGTCTCCAATCTTCTTAGCATACCTGAATCTCTCTTATTCTCTGATATATATTGGCCCCATACCTCCAAAGACTTGAAAGTGATGCATTTGTTGGTTTGATTTCCATGAAAACACCTGTGGGAAGGGTCATAGCATTATTTTACTATGAAAATGAGGGCAACATAGCATACAAGCAGAATGTGTAAACACTTAAAATACAGGAAGTTATCTGTTCAGAAGTGATATATAGTGTATGTTTAGTTCAATATCACATGTTCAGCCTAGAAGAAAACTTGGCCCTGAATAAATGTTTTATCAATATTTACTGAAGGAATGACTATTCCTTCTAAACTTTCCTAAGATTAAGTGCTTTTGTAAAAATGACACTTGTCAACTAGAATGCCTCAGAGAATGATGACATTCCATTCTTGGTGATAAATTGAATTGGAGAATTTTAGGTCTGTTTGGTATATGTTAGTGATTTTATCTGAATACAGAATCATGCCTAGGCATGCTAAGTAGAAGATATGTATTAGATGGAATTAAGTAGCTTTAAAAATGTTTGGAAGGGCTGGAGTTACTCATTCTAGGCTGAGCTATAATTAAGAACTTGAGAAGCACGCATAGGCAGGACTGGAATGCTAAAGGCGATGCTGATACTGTTGATGCCAGGATCACTCTGCCCCAGGCAAAACTGGAAATGTACCAGTATTTTCTTGACCTTAGAACCATGCTGATTCTCAGAACCACTTAGCCTCAGGTAGCTAATTTCCACTCAAAAACTTGGACAAATGTTCCTGGTTGACAGAACCCAAAACATGTCTTCACCCAATTTGCAGGGGTCTAGAGAAATGTAGGTACTTGGATTTAATGTTGGGAAAGTCAATTCCAACTTTGGAAATTAATAGCATGTGCAGGATGTTTTTAAGAGATCTTGGGGAAGCCACACACCCCTGATGTTCACTACAAGTGGGGATGGGATCTCATAAAATGGGTTTCACTTACCTCTTAGATAGTTGTTTATTCCTAGAAAACTTAAGAAAGTCCCTTTGTGTACCTTGCATATAAGAAAAAAGGCAGAAATAAAGGTCCACGAGGAATCCAGAGACAAAGAAATTTATTGATACCATAGAGACTAATTCACATATTCATTTAGTTTTACTGAGTACCTGTTGTGTACTAATTGTGGTTAGTGCAGAAATAGAAACTCGACTGAATAGAATAGTCTTTAACCTTCTGGTGATAGTGTAGTATAGCCTATGATTTGGTAACACTTGTCAAGTAACTCTTCTACCTTAATTTGAATGCTATTAGATGAAAGCTTTCCTCAACTGAGAAAAAAAATCCTGTTTTACTTTGATTTCTCTAATTTTAAAGGAACATTAAATGAAACCCAAATTCCTTTTGTAGATGTGTACTGCTCTTCACAGTTTTGTTTTTGGCCATACATTCAACCTCAATTTGTTGTGTTCTCTCTGTTCCCATTTTTCTTCAGGCACAATGACCTTTCAGTATCTGGAACTTGACACACTCTTTTAATGTTGGGGTTTTCCACATATAACAGTGCTTCCCATGGTAGCTACTTTTCACCTCTTGGATCTCAGCTAAAATATCACCTTTTATAAAGACTATCTCTGACTACCTTATCTACAATATGATGTCCCTCTTATTTTATATCACAGTATATGGTGTTTTGTCTCATTAGCACCGATCACAGAGTACAATTACTTTATAAAGTTATTCCCTTTTTTATTGCCTGGCTATGAAAAGAATATAAGGTCAGAGAGATCTCACTAAGATGGTGGTGTAGGCAGACTCTGAATTCACCCCCTCCCATGAACACAACCAGGTTACAACTATTCTTGGAAAAATTTCCCCAGAGAAAGAGCTGAAAACTGAATAAAGAGAACCCCCACAACAAGGGATAGTACTGACTCAGGTAGAAAAGGCAGAAATTCCATCTGGAGAGAAAAAAACCACCTTCACAGGTGGTGGAGCTTCACAGCCAGCTGGGAAGGAGCCACCCTAAGGTAAACAGCCTTCCCTGGAGAAGAGCAGACCTCAGTGGAGGCAAGTTACTGCTATAAATATCCTTCAGGCTAAGCACAACGGAGATGAGTGTCATAGTATCTAGCTTTATTGGCTGCTAACTGCAACTGGGAATACCCCCAGAAAAGCTATTGATGTAAGTGGAATAAAGCCAGCTCTTAAAGGGAACATGCACAAATTCACCCATCTCAGAGAGCAACCTAAAATCACCAGAAAGAAATGTGCACAGTCCTTTGGTGAAAAGAGACTCATCTGGTAGGCTCTAGGTGCATCTTGGTGGGAGGTGATACCTCTCTGGAGACTGGGACATTGATGGTAGCCATTGTTGTGACCCAGGACAGGTGTGCTGACACAGACCCTGCAGACACCATTTGAGCTCTTCCCCTGGTCTGTTAGCCCAGGGGTCTGTCACAACCCCTAGAGCACAGATTTAATCCAGTTAAGCCAGGGTAGGCAGCCACCGCTATGGAATGGCCCAACACAACAGCAAGTCCTCAGGCAACTTTTCAGCTTGCATAGACTGGGGGTCTTGAACCTCTACAGGCAGGCAAGTATATCTGACTCTGTTGGGCAGGGCCTGTGTGAAGACCAGGTGAACTGTGGTGGGCAGTGGTGGAGAGGTGAAGGCCTCTGCAATGGGGTGACTGGGTATGCTCCATGGGGTCGGGAACTGAGCATGGGTTTGGAATATGTTGACACTGCATATGGACCTGTGGGGGTGGGGCTTATCAGTGGCAGAAGACCTGTGCTTCACAAACAGCCACAAAGGGAATCAGCCCCACCTTCCAAATCCTGAAACAATTGGGTGTCTTTGTGTCTGGGTCCAGCCTCACTCAGCTGCAATCCTAAGAAAGCTGACAATTGTCTTGCAGGCCTGAAACCTACAGCAACTCTAAGCCCCTGAGCCTAGCAACCAACTACACTGGGTGCCTACTCACTTCAAAGGAAAACTGCAACAAGAGTGTGCTATTAGACCTTGTAGCCAATGGTGCTGGGGTTCCCTAAACCTGATTTACAAGCAGCAGCCCAGAGAAGGAAAGCCTATTTTCCCTGGGTAACTGCAGTAAGAGCAACCCTGCCACAGCAGAAGGACACAAGTGGCACACACAGGGGTCACTCCTGGAACATTTGGACTAGTGATGAGAGGGAAGCACATTGCTGAGCCTCAAAAGGTGTCTCTTACATAGGCCATTTCTCCAAGAACAGAAGACATAGCTGACTCACCTAATACATAGATATAAGCACAGAGAAAGAGGCATAATGAGGAGGAAAAGGAATACATTCCAAGCAAGATAACAGGACAAAACCCCAGAGAAAGAATGAAATAAAACAGAAATGAACAATGTATATAACAAAGAATTCAAACAAAAACTCATAAGGATGCTCACTGATATTGGGAGAAGACTGGATGAACACAGTGAGAATGTCAAGAAAGGATTGGGAAATATAAAAAAGAACCAATCAGAATTGAAGAATACAATACTAGAAATTAAAAATTCACTAAAGGGACTCAATAGCAGAGTAGATGAAACAGAAGAATGGATCAGTGAGCTGGACAAAAGACTAGAAGAAATCACCCAAGCTGAACAGATAAATGAAAATAGAATTTAAAAGAATGACAACAGTGTAGGGAACTCTGGGACAATATTAAGCACACTAACATTCACATTACAGGTGTCTCAGAAGGAGACGGGAGAGATAAAGGTTGAGAGAGGCTATTTGAAGAAATAATAGCTGAAATCTTTCCTAACCTAAGGAAAGAAACCAACAGCCAAATACAGGAAGTACAGAGAGTGCTCAAAAATATAAACCCAAAGAGGTCCACACCAAGACACATTATAATTAAAGTGTCCAAAATTAAAGATAAAGAGAGAGTCCCAAAATCTGCAAGAGAAAGACCACAAGAGACAAGTAAAGTAAAGCCCATTAGGCTATCAGTGGACTTCTCGGGCAAAACCCTACAGACTAGAAGAGAGTGGTATGACATTTAAAGTGCTGAAAGGAAAAAAACCTATAACCATGGATACTCTATCCAGCAAGTTTATCATTCAGAATGGAAGGGGAGATAAAGTCTTTTCCAGACACACAAAAATTAAGGAGTTTTTCAGCAAGAAACCAGTTCTACAAGAAATGCTGCAGGGACTTATTTAATTGGGAAAGAGAAGACCACAAATAGGGATAAGAAAATTATGGGAAAAAAACCCAAACAGGCAATAAAACCATTGGTAAAGGCAAAAATACAGTAAAGGTAGCAGATCAACCACCTATGAATATATTATGAAGGTTAAAAGACAAAAATACTAAAATTACCTATATCAATGAAAAGACGGTAATGGATAGACACACGCAAAATAAGCGATTGGAAATGATTTAAAAGTATAAAATATGGGTGGAGGGAAGTAAAAGAGTAGAGCTTTTAGAAAGAGGTCTAACTAAAGAGACTATCAATTCAATACAGATTGCTAATATGTAGAAATATTATATATGAACCTTACAGTAATCACAAACCAGAAACCTATAATAAATAAACAAATAAGTAAGAGGAAAGAAATCAAACACATTACTAAAGAAAGCCATCAAACCACAAAGGAAGAGAGCAAGAGAAGAAGAAAGGAACAGAGAAGAGATAATAAAACACCCAGAAAAAAGTAACAAAATGGCAATAAATATATCAATAGTTCCTTTAAATGTCAGTGGACTAAATGCTCCAGTCAAAAGAACAAGACCCATATATATACTGCATATGATAGGCACACTTAAGAGCTAAAGAAAATCACAAACTGAAAGTGAAAGGATGGAAAAAGATACTCCACGCAAATGGCAAAGAAAAGAAAGCTGTGGTAGCAATACTTATGTCAGACAAAATAGACTTTAAAACAAAAACTCTAGGGGCCAGTCCAATGCTGCAGTGGTTAAGTTCACACATTCTGCTTCTCTGTAGCCTGGTGTTCACCAGTTTGGATCCTGGGTGTGGACATGGCACAGCTTGGCAAAAGCTATTCTGTGGTAGGCATCCCATGTATAAAGTAGAGGAAGATGGGCATGGATGTTAGCTCAGGTCCAGTCTTCCTCAGCAAAAAGAAGAGGATTGGCATTAGTTAGCTCAGGGCTAATCTTCCTCAAAAAAAAAAAAAAATTAAACAAAACTCTAACAAGAAATAAAGAAGGGTACTATGTAATGATAAAGGGAAAAGTCCAACAAGAGGATATAACACTTGTAAATATCTATTCACCCAACATAGGAGCACCTAAATATAGAAAGAAATTATTAACAGACATAAAATTAGAAATAGACAGTAACATAATAATAGTAGGGGACTTTAACACTCCACTTACACCAATGGAGAGATCATCGAAACAGAAGATCAATAAGGAAACATTGGTCTTAAATGAGACATTAGATCAGATAGACTTAGTACATATACATATGGAACATTCCATCCCAAAACTGAAGAATACACATCCTTTTCAAATGCACATGGAACATTCTCCAAGATTGATCACATATTAGGCCACAAAACAAGTCTCAATAAATTTAAGAAAACCAAAATAATACCAAATACTTTTTCTGACCACAAAGGTATGAAACTAGAAGTCAACTACAGGAAGAAAATCATAAAAGCCACAATATGTGAAGATTAAATAAAAATGCTACTTAACCATGAGTGGGTCAATGAAGAAATCAAAGGAGAAACCAAAAAAATACCTGAATACAAATTAAAATGAAAATACCACATGCCAAAATGTATGGGATACAGCAAAAGCTGTTCTAAGAGGGAAATTTATAGTAATTCAGGCCTACCTCAAAAAAAAACAAGAAAAATCTCAAATAAACAATTTAAAAGTGCAGGTAAATGATCTGGAAAAAGAAGAACAAACAAAGCCCAATCATCAGAAGGAAGGAAATAATAAAAATCTGAGCAGAAATAAATGAAATAGAGACTTAAAAAACAATAGAAAAAATCAATGAAGCTGAGAGCTTTGTTCTTTGAAAAGATAGATAAAATAGACAAACCTTTAGAGAGACTCACCACGAAAAAAAAAAGACAAGGCTCAAATAAATAAAATGAGAAGTGAAAGAGGAGAAATTACAACAGACACCTCAGAAATACAAAAGATAATGAGAGAATACTATGAAAAGCTATATGCCAACAAATTGGATAATCTAGAAGAAATGGATAAATTCTTGGAATCATACAATCTTCCATCTGAGTCAAGAAGAAGTACAGTATTTGAATAGACCAATCACTAGTTAGGAGATTGAAACAGTACTCAAAAACCTCATCAAAAATAAAAGTCCAGGACCAGATGGCTTCCGTGGTGAATTCTGCCAAACATTCAAAGAAGACGTAATAACTATCCTTCTCAAACTCTTCTAAAAAATTGAAGAGGGGGGAGGAGGTTTCTAACTCATTCTATGAAGCCAACATTATCCTGATACCAAAACCGGATGAGGACAACACACAAAAAAGGAAAACACAGACCAATATCACTGATGAATATCAAGGCAAACATCCTCAAGAAAATACTAGCAAATCAAATAGGACAGTACATTAAAAAGATCATACAACATGATCAAGTGGGATTTAGTCCAGGGATGCAGTGATGGTTCAACATACACAAATCAATCTATATAATACACCACATTAACAAAATGAAGAATGGAAATCACATGATCATCTTGTCAAAGCTTTTGACAAGATACAGCATCCATTTATGATGAAAACTCTAAATAAAATGGGTCTAGAAGGAAAAGAACCTCAAAATAATAAAGGCCATATATGACAAATCCACTGCTAATATCATTCTCAATGGAGAAAAACTGAAAGTTATCCATCTAAGAATGGGAACCAGACAAGGATGCCCCTTTCACTGCTCTTATTTAACATAGTATTGGAAGTGCTAGCCAGAGCAATCAGGCAAGAAAAGGAAATAAAAGGGATCCAAATAGGAAAAGAAGAAGTGAAAGTGTCACTATTTGCTGATGACATGATTTTAAATATAGAAAACCCTGCAGAATCCACTAAAAAACTTTTTAAAATAATAAATGAATACGGTAAAGTTGCAGGATAGAAAATCAACGTGTGAAAACCTTGTGTTTATATACACTAACAACAAAGAAGGAGAAAGAGAAATTAAGAATACAATCCCATTTACAATTGAAACAAAAAGTATAAAATACCTGGGAATAAACTTAACCAAAGAGGTGAAAGATCTGTACACCAAAAACTGTAGAACGTTGTTTAAAGAAATTGGAGAAGACACAAAGAAATGGAAAGATATTCTGTGGTCTTGGATTGGAAGAATTAACATAGCTAAAATGTCCCTACTTCCTAAAGCAATTTACAGATTCAATGCAATCCCTACCAAAGTTCCAATAACATTTTTCACAGAAATACAACAAAAAACCCTAAGTTTATATGGAACAATAAAAGGCCCCATATAACAAAAGGGATCCTGAGGAAAAAGAACAAAGCTGGAGGTATCACACTCCCTGATTTCAAAGTATACTACAAAGTTATAGTAACCAAATCAGCATGGTACTGGCACAAAAACATAAAACAGACACACAGATCAAAGGAACAGAATTGAGAGCCCAGAAATAAACCCACATATATATTGACACCTAATTTTCGACAAGGGAGCCAAGAGCATACAATGGAGAAAGCAGAGTCTCTTCACTAAATGGTGTTGGGAAAACTGGACAGCCACATGCAAAAGAATGAAAGTAGTCCGTTATCTTACTCCATGCACAAAAATCAACTCAAAATGGATTAAAGACTTGAATGTAAGACCGAAACCATGAAACTTCTAGAAGACACATAGGCAGTACGCTCTTTCACATCGGACTTTGCGGCATCTTTTTAAATACCATACCTGAGGGGGCAAGGGAAACAATAGAAAAAATAAATAAATAGGACTACATCAAACTAAAAATCTGCACAGCCAATGAAACCATCAACGAAATGAAAAGACAACCTAAGAATTGGAAGAATTTAGTTGCAAACCATATATCAGATAAGGGGTTAACATCCAAAATATACGAAGAACTCATACATCTCAACAACAAATAAACCAACAACCCAATTGAAAAATGGGCAAAAGATCTGAATAGACATTTCTCCAAAGAAAATAAATGGATGGCCAACAGGCACATGGAAATATGTTCAACATGATTAACTATCACGGAAATTCAAATCAAGCCTACAATGAGATATCATCTCACTCCCATCAGAATGACTATAATTAAGAAAACAAGAATAGATATTAGAGAGGATGTGGAGAGAAGGGAACCCTTGTACACTGCTGGTGGGAGTGCAAACTGGTGCAGCCACTACAGAAAACGTTATGGAGTTTCCTCAGAAAATTAATGATGGATCTACAATGTGATCCAGCTATTCCACTCCTGGGTACTTATTCAAAGAACTTGAAAACACATATGCATAAAGATACATGCACCCCGATGCTCAGCAGAGCATTATTTACAATAGCCAAGACTGGGAAGCAACCTAGGGGCCCATCAAGTGATGACTGGATAAGCAAGATGTGATGCATATGCATAATGGAATACTACTCAACCATGAGAAATGATGAAATCTGGCCCTTTGTGAGAACGTGGATGGACCTTTAGGGTATTATGCTAAGTGAAATAAGCGAGAGGGAGAAAGTCAATTACTGTATGATCTCACGGATAAGTAGAAGATGAAAACAACATCCAACAGGCACATAGCAACAGAGTTTGGATTCATCATTACCAGAGGGGAAGGGGGGAGGGAGGCGGTCGAAAGGAGTGATTAGGAACATGTGTGTGGTGATGGATTGTAATTAGTCTTTGGGTTGTGAACATGATGTAATGTACACAGAATTCAAAATACATTATGATGTACACCCAAAAGTTATATAAGGTTATAATCCAATGTTAGCAATAAAAGAAAAATAAAAAGAAAAAAAGAATATAAGGTCAGTGAAGACAGGACTTTTCTCTTGACTTTTTCTTCTGTTTTAGTTGCTAGTATTTTCCCTAGCTCATAGCATACAGCCTGACAAAAAGAAGCTGATAAATAAAAATTTTAAAAAATAATATTTGGATCAGTGTTTGGTTATTGCATTAAATTGGAGATTAAATTTTATCATAGAACCCCACACTAACAGGTAGAAAAAGTGAGTATTGGATAAAAAGAAAGAAAATCTTGCTATGACAAAGTGGGGAAATAAGTGATAAATTCATTTTCCTTGGAACAAAATGACAGGAGTGATACTTTATTCCCTACTGGCAAAAGTTCTGCAATGGTTTTGAAGCTATGTTTTTCTCTTTGTTACATCTTCCTGACCCTAATTATGTGATTGTCTAACAGTATCTTTACATATAGATATTCTTTTCAAATTTGCTGCAAAATTACAGTGAATATAATGAAGTATGAATTGGTCTTGGACACATTCCAATTGCATAACTCAAGCATATTCTGGTTAGAAGGTATAAAATGTCCCCTGATCTTTACCCCTATCAGGAAGAAGATATTCTCCTCTTCAGAACAGACATAACTCTTTCAGGAGGAGCAATAACTATTTCAAGAATGCCCTCTCAAAATCTCAGTACAATTAGTTTCACCATACTGACATAATATAATGAGATGGCAACACAATCTGAATTTTATTTTTTCTTTTATGAAGTTACAAGAAAAGAAGTTAGTTACCAGAGAACAATTGCCTTGGTGAAATAGCTAATTGCCAACTTCTTATGTTACATAGGATTTATTTGCCTGTTAAATAAATTATCCTAACGTGGAAAATTTTTGTTTTTCCATTTGCATTGTGGAATTCCTTTTAAGTAGATCCACAGTGAAAGTAATAGTATTCTAAAGTATTTAAAATGCTATGTGAATAAAATGGACAGAAACAGTCAAGTGAAATTAAATAGATCCTTAAGGACTAATGAAGCTTTTTGTTCTTTGTGGTCTATCAGATGGAAGAGGCACTTCCAGGTCCCTATGATTTACTTGGAAAAGTCCTCATGCTTATTGTGAAGAAGGCTCCAAAAGGTAATCCTATCACAATTAATATTGGAAGCCAGACTTTTCAATTGTGTGCATTACTTTATTAAATTGGAAGTTATTATAAATTTTAGTTTATAAAAATTGAAATGTTGAAAAACTTCTGGAAGTCAAAGTTTATAATTCATTTCTGTCGCTGAAAAATGTATGACTGAGAAAATCAACTAAACAGTCTGTTTCTTCAACTATAAAATGAGGATAATACTAATTACTCTAAAGATTGTGTTACATTAAATGTGTTTTATATATATGTATGCATATAGATGTACACATATTTGTAAGTATATATGTTTCTGTATAAATAAAAGATCAGTGTAAACATGAGCATAGCATCTGATATATAGTTCCTCATAACAAAGATAGGTGTTCTTGCAATGTTAACATTTTGTTTCATTAAAATACTTTGCACCACGTAATGAGATGAAGAACATCTGGTAAGGAATAGATTTATTGTGAAAAATTAAAACAAATTTATAAAATACTAAATTGATATCCATTGGAGATATTGATTAGGTAGTTATATACACAGATCCATTCATAAATTGTTCTCCTCACTTTGAAAATGTAAATTATCTTAAGTGACTCTTCACTTAAGGATCAAACTTTTGTGACTTTATACATGGTGCATCTTCTCATGGAATTCCCTTCCCATCCTCTTTTCTCTTGCTTTCCCTTTAAAACTCAGCTGAATGAATGCTTCCTCTGGGAAGCCTTTGCAGATTCCATGTTGATTTAGATCTTGTGCTGTGAACTCTCAGCCCACATGAAGACATTTATCGTGACACATGAAGATATTTATAGTGACACATGAAATTGGCCTGCAATAGCCTGACCCCTCATCATGTATCAAGTCACTGAAATAGCAAGCCATGTCTTATTCAACTTGGTGATCCCAATGTTTATGACAGATTTGACACAAATAGATTCTCCGTGCTCATTTTTTGATTGAGTAAATAAAAAAGATAAAGCTTACAATACATTTAAAGTTTTTTTTTTCCCTTTTGTTCTATAGGTAAACTATTTCTAATATCTGAAGTCAAAACCTATAAGGAATAGATGGAACCAAGGAACAATGTGACTTACTTTGTCCTCTTGGGTCTCACGCAGAATCCAAAGGAGCAGACAGTTCTTTTTTTTATGTTCTTGCTCTTCTATATTTTGACCATGATAGGCAACATGCTCATTGTTGTGACTGTAACTTTCAGTAAGAGCCTGGGCTCACCAATGTACTTTTTTCTTGGTAGCTTGTCATTTATGGATGTCATTTATTCCTCATCTATATCCCCCAAACTGATTTCAAACTTGTTCTTTGGGGAAAATACCATATCCTTCCAATCTTGTATGGCTCAGCTCTTCACAGAGCACTTTTTTGGTGGATCAGAGGTCTTTCTTCTGCTGGCGATGGCCTATGACCGCTATGTGACCATCTGTAAGACTTTGCATTATTTGGTTATCATGAGGCAATGGGCGTGCATTGCACTGCTGGTAGTCTCCTGGATTGGAGGTTTTCTGCACTCAGTAATTCAACTTAGCACTATTTATGGGCTCCCATTCTGTGGCCCCAATGTCATTGATCATTTTTTCTGTGACACGTACCCCTTATTGAAACTCATCTGTACTGACACCTATGTCATTGGATTCTTAGTTGCGGTCAATGGTGGATTGATCTGCACTATTGTATGTCTCCTCTTACTCATCTCTTATGGTGTCATCTTGCACTCTTTGAAGAATTTAAGTCAGGAAAGGAAGTGGAAAGCCCTCCAGACCTGTGGTTCCCACATCACTGTGGTTGTCTTCTTCTTTGTTCCCTGTATTTTCATGTATATGAGACCTGCTAAGACCTTTCCCATTGACAAATTACTGAGTGTGTTTTACACAGTCATAACCCCCATGCTGAACTCATTAATCTACACTCTGAGAAATTCAGAAATGACTAATGCTATGAAGAAGCTCTTGAGAAGAAATGTCATATCCTGTGGTAAATAAGTGCATCTTCCACCACAAGAGAGTTATTTGATATTAGAGTCCATTTCCTTGGAATGCCTATGTCTTCTTAAATCCAATGCTGGCTTTCCTTCTTTCAAATAACATATGATAATTATAACTTTAAAATGAATGCTGTGATCGTGCTATTAATAACAGTTTCTCTCCCTGCTAGCATGTAAGGTCTATAAAGTCTTGTTTATCAATTCACCTAGAAAGCTGTAATGACTATGTAGCAAGGAGTCAATAATATGTAATGAATTAGTGAGAAAAAATTTATATAGTTACACTAATCTTAATCAATTATTTAATTGATGTTTTTCACTTTTTTCTGAGAATATTATTTTTATTTAGGTTCTTCTCATTTAGTTAATTCTTTTCATTTTAGTAATTAAGATATCTTACGCTGTATAGATTTTCTTCTCTAATAAATACAGTTGCATTGTATACAAAATTTTTAGTGTAATAATTCTACTTTTTTAAAGAAACATTGAAGTGTGACAGATAAATAGTAAAAATAAAACCCATGCAAAATGTGATAAAGTGTAGAATAAATTTCTCATTTATCACTCATTATAGTCTCCAGTCCTCTTCCCCAGAGGCAGTAACTTAATTTGTTTCTTAAGTTTCATCAGGTAATGGTCTTTGCAAATGCAAATATATTTAACTATAATAATTTTTTTCTTTGTGTGTAAATGTTTACTTTCACTATGGAACATCTTGAAGACATTTCCATACAAGTCCATATAGATCTCTTAGTTTTTCTCATACTGTATGATACTGTCTTATAAATATATACTACAATTAATATATCCATTCGTCTTCATGGTGTTCCTCAACTTTTGCTATGACAAATAATTTTGCAGTAAATATGCATTTTTGAATATGTGCATGGAAGAATTCCTAGAAGTGAAACTGTCAAAGTATGTATTTGAATCAATGGTCAGATAGTATAGGTTTATAAAGTGTTGGTATTCATAGTTAGTGCCAAACTGCCACCCTTGAGTTTGTGCTAACTGTTGCACTCCTGCTCACAGTCTGGCAGAATATTTTCCTCCACATTCTCAACAACCAGTACCTGACAAATATTTATGGCACATAACAATCTGACTATAGGTATTTTATTTTAACACTTTAATCAGAATCTTTTTTACATTATTGAGTTAGAGCATCTTTTCACCTATATTATGACTTTCATTTCTTTTTCTGTAAATTATCTATTCATATGTTTTTTCTGTTTCATTCCATTGTTGGTCTTCTCCACACTGATTTCTATGAGCTAACATTAATTATATAATTAAAAATGACCCCTTTTACTACTGTATATGCAATTATTGCTTTTCTGGCTTGTGCTCAATTTTTACATTTTTTACGCTATGTAAAATGCTCTTTTATGTAAAATTTTTTTCCTTACACTTTGCATGTTTTTGGTTTTTGAATCTTGCTTAAAAAGATCTTTATTTCACTCTTACCAAAATATTCTACAAGAATATTTTAGCATTTAATTTTTTAAGATTTTTGTGGTCTTATATTAAAACTTTTGATTCATCTGGAATTTATCCTTATATAGGAGTTAAATAGGGATTTAATTTTAGCTGTTTTTATAAATTTTAGTTGTTTTTTATAGTTGCATAATTATCTTTTTGATATTGATTTGAAATCCTGACTATTGTATTCTAAAGTCTCTTGTGTATGTGGATCCAGTTCAGGACTCTATTCTGTTTTATTGATTTCTTTATTCACGTTCCAATTGACACAATATAATAGCTTTGATATATAACATTTTCATATATGATAAGACTAGCAGTCCCTCATTAGAATTACTTTTTAGAATTATGCCTAGTCTTACATGGTTTATGTTTCAAAATTGTTTAACATAAAATAATAAATTTAAATTTAAACAAGATAAATAATATGATTGAAATAAGTTTACAGGAAAGTTAAAATAAGTTAAAGATAGTTTAGTCACAAAACAAAGTGCAGTTATTATTTTCAATAAGATTCAATTTAAGAAAGTTAACTTAGGAAGAGTTATATATCTTTAGATTATTGAAAACTGTTATCCAAGAACAGAATAGATCCGTTTAACAAGTGATGTCTTATATCCTTGACAGTGCTTCTTCTGCCTGTGCTACTTATTCCTTATATATTGCTGCTATTCTTCACTCCTGACCACTAAAATGTTAGCTGACACTTTTGCTGTAAGAAAAACCATTTCTTTCAGGAAGTGCATGAATCAGGTCTTTACTGAGCAACTTTTTGTGCTGCTGACATCATTTTGATTATGGCGGTTGCCAGTGACGACTATGCGGCCATCTGCAAACCCCTGTACTATGAAATCATCATGAGTGACAGGAATGTGGCTTCCTCTTTTGAATGGCATGAGCCAGAGGCTTTGCCTTACAACTATTCATATCATCTTCACAGTCTGGCTGCCTGTCTGTGGCTCCAATATCATAGACCTTCCATGTGTGACTTAAACCCTTTGTTGAAACTCATCTGCATGGACACTTGTACCCTGGGTCTCCTTTTGCTGCCAACAGTGGGCTCATCTGCCTGTTATTTTTTCTTTCCTCTTGACGGTCTTCTATGTGGTCATCTTGTGCTCCCTAAGGATCTATAGCTTGGAGGGGAGATGCGACACCCTCTACATCTGTGTCTCTCATATTACTCTGGTCAACTTAGTCTTTGTGCCCTGCATGTTTATATGTTTGCACCCAATCACCACCTTCTCCATTGATAAAGCTGTGGCTGTGTTTTTTACCATGATAACTCCCTTGTTAAATTTCTTAAACCTACACACTCAAAACTTAGAGGTGAAAAATGCTATGAGGGAGTTCTTGAGTAAAAGAGTGACTTTGAGACATGATCACGACAATGTAAAATGACTTTATCCTTTAAATGGAGAAGAGGAAAGAAGATAATGTCTATGGTTCAGGGCAAAATGAATACTGTTTGTCAAAAGTATGTTGATGTTGACCTATAAGCACTCTGAGAAAAGGTCCAGGCAGGAAATTATTTGTCATTATAAACATATCCTTTGTAGATTTATGTATTGCCCAGTTGGTTTTCAGACCTTGATTCACTGTTAGAATTAGTTAGGGTTCTTGTAAAATGCAGATTCATGGAACACAGCAATAGAGATTTTAATTTTATAGTTTTGATGTTAGATTGGCATATCTACCTTTTAAACCTATTATTCAGGTGTATCTGAAGCCAATGATCTTTGCATATGCCTTGAGCTGTTGTGTTCACATCATGAACCTATTAATAGTCACCTTAGTTTTTAAATCTTCTTAAATTGCATTAAAATATATATAACCAAATTTACAATTTTAACCATGTTAAGTCTCCATTCAGTGATATTATGTTAATTAATATTGTTATGTAAACATCACCACCATTAATCTCCACAACTGTTTCATCTTCCTAAATTGAAACTCACCTCTCATTAAACAATAATTCTCCATTCTCTCTCTCTGAGCACCAGGCAATCAACATTCTACTTTCTATTTATGAATTTGACTACTTTAAGTAACTCATGTAAGTGAAATCATACAATATCTGTCCTTCTGTGACTGCCTTATTTTACTTAGGATAATATAGGTTAATCTATGTTTTAGCATGTGTCAGTATTTCCTTCCTTTTCAAGGCTGAATAATATTCCATTGTATGTGTATACCTCATTTTGTTTATGCACTTCAGTTGGTTCTACTTTCTGGCTATTGTAAATAGTACTCCCAGGAAAATGGTAGGGTAGAAATAGCAGGGGTTTGAGTCCCTGCTTCTGATTATTTCGAATATATATCCAAATGTAGAAATGCTGAATCATATGACTATTCTTTGTTTAATTATTTGAGGAACTACCATAATGTTTTCCATAGCAGCTAAATCATTTTATGTTCCCACCAGCAACACACAATTGTTCCAGTTTCTCCACATGCTCTCTTACATGTTTTACTTTCTGGGTTTTAAAAAAATATATGTAATAGCTATCCTAATGGATATGAACTGGTATTTTATTATAGTTTTGATTTGTATTTCCATAATGATTATTGATGTTAATCATCTTTTCATGTGCTTAATGGCCATTTTATATCCTTTTTAGAGAATGCCTGTTCAAATCCTTTGCTTATTTTAAATTGGTTTTTGGCTTTTTATGTTGTTATTGAGATGTAGAAGTTATTTATATATTATGCACATTACTACCCTATCATATGTATTGTTTGCAAATCATTTCCTCCAACCTGTGGATTGCCTTTTTACTCTATTATAGTGTCATTTGATGTACAAAAGTTCTTAATTTTGATACAGTACAATTCAACTATTTTTTCTTTGCTTGCCTGTGCTTTTAGTGACATACCCTGAAATCATTGTCAAATTCCACATTATGAAGCTTTTCTTCTACATATTCTTCTAAACGTTTTCTAGTTTTAACTAGTACTTTAGGTCTTTAATCCGTTTTGAGTTAATTTCTGTATATGCTGTAAGTTAAGTGTTCAGTTTCATTCCCTTGCTTGTGGATATCTAGTTTCATGACACCATATGTTGAACAGGTTGTTCTTCCCCCAGTGAATGCTCTTGGCATCCATGTCAAAAATAATTTGAAAGCATAAGCAAAGGTTTATTTCTAGACTCTCTATTTTATTCCATTAGTCTATATGTCTGCCTTTATGCAAATACCACACTGTTTTGATTACCACAGCCTTGTAGCAAGTTTTAGGATCAGAAAGTGTGAGACCTCTTACAATATTTTTCTTTTTCAAGATTGCTTTGGCTATTTGGACTCTTGAAATTCCATGTGAATTTTAGGATAGATTGTTCTATTTCTGCAAAACACACTTGGGATTTAATAGGGATTGCACTGAATCCAGAGATCACTTTAGGTAGTTTGACATTTAGCAATATTAAATCTTTCAATACATGAATGTCTTTCCATTTATTTGTGTCTTTTATAATATCTCTCATCAACATTTTCTAGTTTTCAGTTTACAATCCTTTTGCTTCCTTGGTTAAGTTTATTCTTAAGTATTTTATTGTTTTTAATACTTTTGCAAATGAAATTATTTTCTTAATTTCCTCTTCAGGTTGCTCATAGATAGTATGGAAATTCAACATCGTTTTATGATAGAAAACTCCCAAGAATTGGGTATAGATGGAATGTACCTCAATATAATAAATGCCAATTAAGACAAATTCACAGGTAACATCATATTCAACAGTGAAAGTTTAAAAACTTTCCCACTAAAATCAGGAACAAGATAAGAGAGTCCACCCTCACCATTTTCTTTTCAACATGGTACTGCAACATGAATTCCTGTGCAATTTTTAGTTTTCTATATGTCATGTCATATTTCAGGTGAAGTAATTTTCCTTAATTAATTTTTACTTAGCCTTACTACATGAAACAATGCTTCCAATGGTAGCAGGTTCCAATCCTCTGTATCTCACTTAAACATCACCTTCCAAGAAAGACCTTCTTTGATAACTTCATCCATAGTAGAATTCTCCTTCTTATTTTCTAACTCTTACCCTCTTTGTTGTCTTATAAGCACTGAATAAGACTATAATTACTTTATTACATCATGCTGTTATTGATTGTCTGATTCTATCATAAGAATATAAGGTCCGTGTAGGAAGGACCTTTTACCTATTTTTTTCCCCCAGCTTTATTATTTGCTGTGTTCTCACTCATAGCACAGTTCCTAATGATGTGGAAATTAATCAAAGAAACCTTAACTAAACCGGAATTGAGAAGGCCTGTAGTGGGAGCTTTCACTTACTATTTATACATCCTGAGTTACATCAAAGAAGAAGAAGCCTATGCTCCCATATGCAACAGGAAGTAAAACTACTTTACTACTGAAGGAAGATTTCTCTTCCCACCAGGCAACAGCCCTTCCATTGGGAAATGATGCAGCTCAGCCTATGATAAGTATTGCCTCTCTGAACTGTCACTTTCCCCCACTGGTGCTTCTTTTAGAACAGCCCCTGTCTACTCCTACTTTCTATGTGTAAAAGGAGCTCCCTTCCTTTGTTTTATCAATTTGTCTATGGCTCACTGTAGCATGCACAGATTGCATCCTAGATTGTAGTTCTTTTGGCTATTCCCAAATAAACTGATTTTAAGGGTAAAATAACAGGTGAATTTGCTTTTTAAGTTGGCAATGGCATAAATTAGATGCTCTTAATTAAAAAATAATTAATAATTGGATAAATGATCAGTTATTACATCTAAATTTGTAACAATTTTTTTAAACATGTTATCACACCTCAAGGCAGAATAAATTGAGTATTAAATATAAGAAAAGAAAAATTTCCTATGGCAAGTGGGAAAATACTTGATAAACTAATCTTCACTGGAACAAAACAACTTGGCTGAAATTTTATTCTTGACTGGTGGCAGTCTCACAATGGTTCTAAAGCTATTTTTTCCCCATGTTAGATCTTTCTGATATTAATTATGTGATTTGGCCTAGTAGCGCACAAGAACATCTCTCAAAAATCTCAAGTCAAATAGTCCGGCTATCCCATCATGATAGAATGAGAAGAGCTAAACAATTGTATCGCATTTTTCTATTTTGAAGTTAATAGGAAAGATGTTACTCCAGAAAAAATTTCTGGGAAATGGCCAGTCGCTATCTTCTAATATAAACTTAGGATTTGCTTGTCTTTTTTGTAAATTATCCTAAATGATAAACTTTTGTTTTTCCCTGTACACAGTGGAAATTCTTTTTAAAAACGTGTGGTGCCCATAAAAATTATCTCTAGAATAGCCAGAAGACTCCATGGAGAAAATGGACAGACAACCGAATGAAGCAAAATATATCCTCAAGTAATAATGCAGCTTTTTGTCCTCTGTTTTCATGCTGAGTGAAAGAAGAATAACAGGTCCCTATGAGTGAGTTAACTACTCTTCCTCCAGACTGTGAACAAGCCTCCACGAGGTAAGAATAACTGTAAATAGTGGAACCAAGCTTCAAAATTTTGTGAATTTCTTCATTGTGTAAGAAACTAAATCATTTTGAAATAAATCAACCTTGCATTCCAGGCTTAGTTTTCTCACTTAAAAATATGTGACCATGGGGAAATTAATTATATACTCTGAGCCTCAGTATCTTCAACTGTGAAATGGGGATTAAAGTTCTTGTTACTGTAAATATTAAATGTGATACATTAAATTGTGAGCATGTGATTGGAATCCACTGCAGGTGTTGCGAGCATTGGAGTGATATGTTCACAATAAGACTTTATATGGATCCTTTGTGGTACTTCAGGGGAAGAAATTGTTGGAGGACGGAAAGAGCCTGGAGACTCTTGGCAGGTGGCTATTTCAGTGGGCCAGGAAGAAAATCTGGGAAATGATCAAATATGTGATATATTAGAAACCAGAGTCAACAGGGCTTGTTAAATGTATCACT
This sequence comes from Equus asinus, assembly GCF_041296235.1. Classification (NCBI taxonomy): domain Eukaryota; kingdom Metazoa; phylum Chordata; class Mammalia; order Perissodactyla; family Equidae; genus Equus; species Equus asinus. Next base: position 18,246,344 of record NC_091806.1, read on the forward strand.
AAGTAATATGAGAGCAACAAAGGACTGAAAGAGCTGTGAAATTTATTGTCTGAACAATTACATGAAAGGTGGTATTATTTAATGAGATGAGGAATATTTATGTTTATTGGTGTTCCTCATCTCTAATTTTGTGAAACATTTAGTTTTATAAGTACTATATTGATATCCAATTGGATATGTCCAAATTTGGAGATGTTGCATATACACGCTTGAAAATTTGTGGGGAGATAGGGGCTGGAGACACAAAACTGAAGGGCTTCAGCATTGATTGGTTTCAAAAAGGTGGACCATCCATCCAAATGTTCTAAGAAGAGGTCTCGAAGAGATCTGAGACAATCCAGGGCAGTGACTTTCCATTCATTATTTGATCTATGCATTTTGAGAATGTAAATTGCCTTCAAATTGTCTCAAGTATTACAATTTTGTGACTCTACGAATGGTGCACATTTTCATCGAATTTCCTTCCCATCTTCTCTTTCTTCATGTTCATTTAAAACTCTGCTAAAGCAATGCTTCCTCTGGGAAGCCTTCTCTGATTCCAGTGTGACTGGCATCTTCCTACACTGTGACCCTTAGCATTGTGTGAATATTTTTATAATGGCACTTATTACATTGATCTGGAATTGACTGATCCTTCATTATGCATCATATCACGGAGGGTAGGCAGCTATGTTTTATTCAACTTGGTGACCACAATGTCTAAGAGATATTTGACACAAATAGATACTCCATACAGAGTTTTTTAATTGAATGACTTAATATAAGATTAAACTTATAGCACATTTAAAAGTTTTCACTCTTTTTCTATAGGTAAAGTGCTTCTAATAACTGAAGTCAGCACCTATAAGGATTAGATGGAACCAAGGAACAATGTGACTTACTTTGTCCTCTTGGGCTTCACACAGAATCCAAAAGAGCAGAAAGTCATTTGTATCACATTTTTGCTCTTCTATATTTTGGCCATGGTGGGCAACATGCTCATTATTGTGACTGTAATTGTCAGCAAGATACTGAACTCTCTGATGGAGTTTTTCTTCTACCATATCATTTCTAGAGGCCATTTTTTCTTCAGTCATTACCACCAGATTGACTTCAGACTTGTTCTTTGGGACAAACAGATTTTTTCAATCTTGTATGGCCCAGCTCTTTACAGGACACTTACTTCCATTGGTGATGACCTACAACCCCTATGTGACCATGCTTAAGACTTTGCGTTTGTTCATTATCATGAGGCATTGGGTGTGAGTTGTGCTGCCGGCAGTGTGTTTGGTTGGAGGTTTTCTGCACTCAGTAATTCAACTTTGCACTATTTATGGGCTTCCATTTTGTGACTCCAATGTCGTTGATCACTTTGCCTGTGACATGTACCCCTTACTGAAACTCATCTGTACTGACACCTATGTCATTTAGTGTCTTAGTGGTGGCCAATGGAGGATTAATCTGCACCCTTCTTTTTGTTCTTACTCATCTCTTATGGTGTCATCTTTCACTCTTTAAAGAACTTTAGGAAGGGAGGTGGAAAGCCCTATAGACCTGTGGTTCCCACATGGTTGTGGTGTCTTCTTCTTTGCTCCCTGTATTTTCAGATTTGCAAGAACTGTAGAGACCTTCCCCATTGAAAAATTACTTAGCGTGTTTTATACAATCATAACTTCCATGCTTAATCCACCAATCTACTCTCTGAGAAATTCAGAGATGACAAATACTATGAAGAAGCTCTGGAGAAGAAAAGTAATATCTGGTAATAATTAAGTTTGCCATTCACCATGAAGTCCTTTGACGTTAAGGTGAATCCCCTTAGTATGCAGAAATTTTCTTAAAAGTGATGCAAACTTTTCTCCACAGGATCTATGATAATTATAATTAAAGAATGAACTATAATTATCTAGTAAATATATATAACTAATATGTACATAAAATGAACTTTAATTATAATTAAAGAATTATACATTCTGTTAATAACAGTTTCCCTGTTAGAATGTAAGCGCTATGTCTTAACTCTGTAGCTAGAAATGTGAAACGCATGTACAGCAGGGAATCAGTAAATAATATGTAATTAATTAGTCAATGAAATATCTATAGAGTCATGCTATTATTTAATTTCTGCATTTACTATTGTAACTTACTTTATAGTTCTTAATTTTGTATTTAGTCAGATTCTTGTCCTTTATCTTCATTCTATTTATTGTACTAGTCAAAGAATTTAATGCTATGTAAACCATTCTATTTTTTCCATTTCATTTGCATTATATATGAACTTTTTAGTGTCATATTTTTACTTTTTAAATAAAAATTGAAAGTGCAATAGATAAATATTACATCAATCAATAAATTTTATTTTTATTAATTTAATTTATTTAATAATATTGGATTTAAGGTAATAAAATTTAATAATGAATTAAATTAATACTTTTATATTTATTTATTTTAAATATTACTAATTAATTAATATAAATTAAAAATTAATACAGAATCCATACAAAAATGGTAATAGTATTAGAATCAACTTCCTACTCATCCCTCATCAGAGTCTTCCACTTCTTTAGATGCAGTCATATATTCTGTAAGATTCTTCAAGTAATAAACTTTGCCATAAGCCATGCTATAATATCCCATCATTTGAATGTGGCTTTTTATTGACTGGATATTTGGTTGCTGTATATGTGTGACTAGTTTCTCAAGCTCCTATAATGTTATTTTAGTCAGTTGAATGGTTTTCCTCATATTTCTGTGGGGAATCTAGGACCTGGAACATCCTAATCTGTCATCTTTTGCTAGAGGCACATTATCAAGGCATTTCTTGGGAAGTACCCTTCACAGATAAAGTTTTGAGAATCACGAAATGCTCAAATTTTCATAAATCATTCAAAGCAAGCTCATTGTCTTTGCAATTACAAAACAAAAAATCTGAGTGCATAGAAATGGTGTAGGTCTGTATTCTCCATATATTTTTCTTCTACTTCCCAATCTTCTGCCACACGTGGGCTGACTCCTTTTTTCTCTTTCTGCCCCCAAAGGGAAGTTTTACCATTATTCTTGCCATATTAATTGGACTAAAAGTCATTGTTATAGTTGTCTTAACTAGTCATTCTCATTGAGAGCCTTTTTCTCATGATTTTGCTGTGTGAACAAGATTTTCCGTATAATTTTTGTAAGAACATTTAGGAGAAGTAGATGATAGGAGTAAGTATATTAGAATGATTCATGATTATGAGCATTCTCATCATTATATAATATGATATGATTAGAAATACTAGAGCACATTGTTTGAGTGAAACAGCCCTGAGACTTAATTTTCCATTTATAGTGTGAATTTTTGCAAACCACAACATACTGGGGATTCAATTAAAGAGTAATGATCTAGATCTTACCTGGATCAAATAAATAATCCTTGTAAAGCTCTTAGTACCACTGAATGCTTAATAATTGTCAGTTATTATGAACATTCTTTATTACTGGAGTCTTCAAAAGTACAACAGAAATATCCATTAATCTAAACTTTTTGTGAGATTTAGAAGAAATGGTACTCTGCATTCTCCTGTTGTGAAGAATGTTTTGAAAGCTGACTGTCATTTAAGAGGCTCTTGAGGACTAGAATGATTTCCAACCTCCTTGGCTATTACTGAACCTCTGTCTCCCGGTTTTCTAATATACATTTGTCCAGGGCCTCCATGTTCTTGGGGCTGAGCCAATTGTGGGTCTGATTTTCTCCTGACAGGTTCTTTGTGCGTGGTCAAAGGGTCATTTTGCTGTGAATCTGAAGCCAAGAGAGAAGGCAACCAGTATACAAACTGACAAAATAAAGTGAGATAATTTTTACAGAACATAGTATGGTGCGGTGGTTAAGAGAAGGTTATGGAATCAGATTTCCTGGGTTTGAACATGACCTGGGAAATTTTTTAAAACTCCCTATGCCATATTTTCTTCGTCTATAAAAACAGTAATGATAGTACTTATCTCACAAAGTCATTGAGCCATATAAACAATTTAATATTTGGTAAGTACTTATAAATGTGCCTGACACATAGAAAACATTATAAAAGTGTTTGTATAAACAAAAAGTACTGACTTGTACTGACCTAATTTCCAGTTGGGATTGGACCTTGCCCTCTCTTTATCTTTCTAAGTGAAAAAAGTACCCTCTTGTATGATCAAACTAACCCAAATTATGACCAAAATATGTTTTACTTAAAGTTCAAATACTTGTGTATGGAGTCTTAGGGTCATTATTCAGCCTCTGGAAGTCCTGTAAGCAGGAGAGTTTCAGATAACGTGGAAGCATTTGGTAGTCTGGAGTCAACTGAATCAAGATTGTGTTCCATCTCACTAGTTAATGCAACACTACATGTGTGTCCCAAACTCAGAGCCCCATTTTAATTTCAGTTATTAAATATAATAAAATAGTAATACTTTATTCAGAGGGTTATTTTATGCATTAGATGAGATAATGTATGCAAAGCCGGTAGGTGCTTAATTAATGCCACTGTTTTTGTTGCCTCCCTCACTTCTACATCAGTGTCCAATTTGTCTGGCTTTTTTGAACTCTGTGATTTATTTTCTAATATAAGATAGATGAGATTAACTCTGAATAATTTACTTTAATAATGTCAATGCCCTCCAAATTAAAATCAGGTTAAAGAAAACCTCATAACTGAATGAAATTTTTAATGTCAAATAAGAAAGATGTGGCATAATTATAATTGTATTAAAGCCTATTATTTACGTACTATAATGTGGCACATGCTATGAAAGAATTGCTTTGTATAATCCTCATCAGAGACTTATGAAGTACCTACAATTCTCCCTGTTCTCCAGAAATAATTAACTGAGGTTTGGAAAACTTAAATATCCTACCAAGGTCACAGAGCTGGCAAATACCTGAGGTAGGCTTTGAACCGATGAAGTTTCACTTTAGAGCTTGCACTATTAAACACTATGGTAAATATTACATTAATGACACATACCTGAATAAAGAAACAGTTTCTAGTGGGGAGAGATAAGCAATGAATAAGTAAACATCCACAAAAAAGATGAAGAGTGTGAAAAGTTCTTACAAAAGAACGCAGCGATGTGATACAGAGTGACGCAGAAGGCAAGGGTCCACTTTAGATTGGGTGTTGAAAGAAGACCCAAGATCAAGAATTTACAGCATTTATCAACCATGTCAAGGAATGAGAGATAATGAGCTGAAGTTCATGAGTAAAAGCACTAATAGTAATTTCTGTTTGTGGAATGGGAATTTTATCTGATTTGGGTGAATATCATGAACTACTCTTGTCTCTTCTGACTCAAAGATCACTGAGCAACCTTAAGTTTATTATAATGAATTCAGCACTAACTAAAATCAGGATGCAGCTAAATAAAACATTACAACATACACACACGCACATAAACATATATTATATATATTCCAGAAAATATTATTTCGACATGCTGAGTTAAGCAGATTTGTGGAAAGAAAGTTATCTGTTTAATCAAATATACACTAAAATATAAATGGCCTTTTCATAGATTATAAGACTGTGCTCAATTGCTCCTCACTCGAATACATGTCTCCTTGAACTTGTCCAGTATCACTCTCTCCCACGTTGCCTATGTTTCTGTCCCAAGGCTTCATTCTTAGCTAGGGCTATTGCGCTGGTTCTTCTTTATTCCCAAAATGCTTGTCATCTAGAGGCCCATATGACTGGCTCATTATCATCACTCAGTCTTAGTCCAACTGCCACGTTCTAAGAGAGGTCTTTCTTAACCAATGATGTAAAGCCATCCTCTTTCTCCTTGAGTTACCATCAAACAACTCTGTTAATTTTCTCTACAGCATTTTCATTATCTGATTTATCTGTTTATTGTTTATTCCAACTAGAATATAAACTCTGTAAAAGTAGAGGCATTGCTTATTCTGTTCACTACCACATCTCCAAGCACCTAAAACAGAGATTTGCACAGACTAAATACTTAATAAATATTTACTCAATAAATTGCCATCATCTCCATGTAAAATATTTTCTGATAAATGAATTTATAAAAAGAAGTCTTGTTAACAGGAATGCTTCTGAAATTGATGACTTTCTACCTTGGTGATAAATTGAAATGGAGAATTTTAGATTAGTTTTGTGTATGTCATAGTTCTTATCTGAATAGATAGAATTGTATCTAGAAAGTTTAGCTGGAAGGGATTTAGTATATGAAATTAAGGCATAAAGAATCTTAGGAAGGGCTACAGCGCAGAAACTAGTGAGAGCGACAAGGAACAATTTGTGGAAGTACATCTGACAGGACTGGCATCCTAAAGGAGATGCTGCCTCTGCTGACACCATGACCATGCTGACACTGGCTAACTGTGAAGGTGCTGCCACTGTGCTGACTTAGGAACCACTCTGACTCTGACATCATACAAGAACCCAGGCTCACATAACTAATTTCCGATTTGAAGACTTGCGCAGATGATCTTGATTGGCAGAACCCAAGTCACATGTCTGCACTCAATTGTCAAGGAGATCTGGAAAAAGTAGTCTTTTGGATTTTGTGTCAGAAAAGTGGATACTACATCATCTTGGGTACTAACAAAATGTCTGAGTGCATTCAAAGATTTTGGGTAGTCACACAAACCTTCCATTTTCACTACATTTGGGGATGGAGCCTTGTGTAAAGTGTTTTATTTTATCTGATAGATAGTTGTCCTTGTTGTTCTTTGCCCCACACATAAGAAAGCAGGGAGACATAAAGAATCACAAGTAGGTGAGTGAACAGAAAAATTATTGATACTAAAGAGAGCTATTGATATATTCAATTAATATTTACTGAACACCTACTCTGTAAGCATTGTGCTTAGTGCTCAAAGAGAAACACAAATAACTGAGATATTTCTTAACCTTTTCAGTGTGGTATAGCATGTGATTTGGTAGCAATTTTAGAAAAGCATTTTTTTAAAGCTATCTTCTATCTTACTTTCTTAATGTTTTAGATGGAACATTTCCCAAACTAAAGACAAAGAAAATGACTCTATTTACTCTCAATTTAGGAGACTTAAACTTTAAATTCTTTACTAAGCTCTGTACTGCGCTGGAGTATGCTTCCTAATCATCCCTTCAATTTCAGTTTTTCTTCTCTGCCTTTCCTATCACCTCCTTGTATACTCACCTTTTAGTGTCTTGAACTTGATAACCTCTTTTCAAAGTTGAAAGTCTATGTGTAACAGTGTTTCCAATGGAAGTAATTTCCTATCATTTGGATCTCAGCTTAAACATCACCTTTTAAGAAAGGTCTTCTCTGATTATATTATTCGTAGTTGAATTCTCCCTCATATTTGATCATTTTTGATCCATCTGGAATTTATTTTGGTACAGGAGTTAAATAGGAATTGAATTTTAGTTGTTCTAAATTTTAGGGTTTTCTTTTATAGTTGTGTAATTATTTTTCGTCATGTATTTGAAATCTTGAGTACTGTATTCTAAAGTCTCATATGTATTAGGATCCAATTGAGGACTCTATTTCATTGATCTGTTTATTCAGGTACCAGTTGACATACAATATAATTGCTTTGATATACAGTGCATTTTGGTATGTGATAGGACTCATTACTTTCTTTTTCAGTATTATGCCTAATCTTGCATATGTATGTTTCAAAATTAAGTTGAAAATAAAATAAGGTTTCAATTTAAATAAGATAAATAATAGAAACAAAATTAAAGGTAAGTTTACAATTAAGTTAAAATAAGTTTAATGTAGTTTAGTGACAAAACAAAGTTCAGTTATTATTTTCAGCAAGATTCAATTTAAGAAGATTAATTTTGGAAGAGTTTATATCTTTAGAGTTCAGAGAACTATGATCCATGAAGAGACTATATTTTTTCATTTAACAAGTCCGCTTTTATACACTTGGGTAGTGCTTCCATTTCCTGCCTGTGTTACTTATCCCTTAGAGACGACTGTATTCTTCTTCCATGACCCTTACAAAGCTAGCTCGCACTTTTGCTTTAAGGAAAACCATATTTTTCAGAGAGTGTACAATTGAAGTCTTTGCTGGGCAACTTTTGGTGCTGCTGAGATCATTCTTCCTATGGTGGTTCCTAATGAGCACTAGTGGCCATCTGAAAACCCCTGTGCTATGAAATCATATGATTTCCTGTGTGCTATGAACCCCTGTACTATGAGTGACAGGGACGTGCCTTCCTTTCTCTAGAGGCATGAGCCAGAGGCTTCATCTTTACAGCCATTCAGATCCTCTGCACTGTCTGCCTGTCTGTCCGTGGCTCCAGTGTCATAGACCATCCATGTGTGACTTAAACCCTTTGTTGAAACTCCTTTGCATGGACACTCATACCCTCAGTCTCTTCATTGCTGCCATCAGTGGATTCATCTGCTTGTTAAATTTTTTCTTCCTGATAGTCTCCTATGTAATCATCCTGTAATCCCTAAGGACTTATAGCTTGGAGGGGAGATGAAGAGCCCTTTCTGTCTCTCTCACATCACTGTGGTCATCTTAGTCTTTGTGCCCTGCATGTTTATATATTTGCACCCAATCAACACGTTCTCCATTGATAAAGCTGTGGCTGTGTTTTCTCGGAATTAGTTAGGGTTCTTGTAAAAGGCAGATTCTCAAGGACACAGCTATAAAGATTTTAATTTTGTGGATTTGTTGCTGGATTGATATATCTAGCTTTTAAGCAAATTACCTAGGTGTATCTGAAGTCAATGATCTTTACATGTACTTTGAGCTATTATGTTCACATCAGGAGCTTATTAATGAAATCACTTTAGTCTTTAAATTTATTTTTAATATGAGGTAAAACATACATAACAAAATTTATGATTTTAATCATTTTAAGTATCCTGTCCAGTGGCATTATGTTAATTCACATTGCTATATAAACTGCACCACCATCCATCTCCGGAACTTTTTCTTCTTCCCAAACTGAATCTCCACACCCATTAAACAGTAATTCCACAATTCTCCTCTCTGAGCCCCGTGCAACCAACATTCCACTTTCTGTCTATGAATTTGACTACTTTAAGTACCTCCTGTAAGTGAAATCACATAATCTTTGTTTTTTTGTGACTGCCTTATTTCACTTAGGATAATGTATTGTAGATTAATCTATGTTTTAGCATGTGTCAGGATTTTCTTCCATTTTAAGGTTGAAAATATTCCACTGTGTGCATATGCCTTGTTTTGCTTATACATTTCTCTATCAGTAGACACTTCGGTTGCTTCTACTCTCTGGCTATTGTGAATAACATTGCCATTAAAATAGGTGTAGAAATAGCAGAGTGTAGAAATATCAGAGTGTTCGAGTCTTTTCTCTCCATTATTTTGGATATATACCCAAAATGGAACTGCTGAAACATATGATAATTCTTTATTTAATTTTTTGAGGAACAATTATAATATTTCCCTAGAGGTTACATCATTTTACATTTCTACCAGCAATGTACAATTGTTCCAATTTCTCCATATTTTCTCCTACGTGTTATTTTCTGTTGTTGTTTTCTTTTTATAATATCTATACTAATTGGTATGAAGCTGCATTTTCTTATGGTTTTGAGTTACATTTCCCTAATGACTAGTGATGGTAAGCATCTTTTCAAGTGCTTACTGCCCATTTATATATTTTCTTTGGAGAAATGTCTGTTTAAATCCTTTGCTCATTTTTAATTGGTTATTTGGGTTTTTTTTTTTTTTGCTGCTGTTGAGATGTAGAAGTTGTTTATATATTAATACCTTATTATCTATATTTCTTGAAAATCATTTCTGCCATTCTGTGGGTTGTCTTTTCACTTGCTGTTGAGTCATCTGATGCACAAAAGTTCTTAATTTTGATAAAGTACAATTTGTCTATCTTTTCTTTTCTCGCTGTGCTTTCGGTGTATACCCAAGAAATCATCACCAAATCCAACTTTCTTCTATGTTTTCTTGTGAGAGTTTTATAGTTTCAGCTAGTATTTTAGTTCTTTGATCCATTTTGAGTTTTTTTTTGAATATAGTGTAAGTTCAGAGTTCAATTTCATTCATTTGTTTCTGGATATCTAGTTTTAACAAAACAATTTGTTCAACATATTGTCCTATCACCATTGAATGCTCTTGGCACCCTTGCTAAATATCAATTGAAAACATATGCAAAGATTTATTTCTAGGCTCTCTATTTTATTCCACTAGTCTGTATGTCTGTCTTTATGCCCATACCACACTGTTTTGATTACCATAGCTTTGTAGTAAGTTTTGAAATCAGGAAGTGTGAGACCTCCAACTTTGTTCTTCTTTTTCTATCTTGTTTTGGCTATTTGGAGTCCCTTGAGATTCCACGTGAATTCTGGGATGGATTTTTCTATTTCTGCAAAACACGCTTTTGGGATTTAAAAAGGATTGCATTGAATCCAAAGACCACTTTAGGAAGTTTGACATCTTAATCATATGAAATCTTACAGTCTATGAATGTCTTTCCATTTATTTGTGTCTACTATAATATCTTTATGAAACATTTTGCTGTTTTCAGTGTACAAGCCTTTTGCCTCCCTGGTTAAGTTTATTCTTAAGTATTTTATTCTTTTTGATGCTATTGTAAATGGAATTGTTTTCTTAATACGGTTTTTGGGTCATTCATAGATACTGTAGAAATTCAACATCCCTTTATGATAAAATACTCTCAAGAAATTGGGTATAGAAGGAATATACCTCAATGTAATAAATGCCATATAGGACAAATTCACAGGTAACATCATATTCAACAGTCGAAGTTTGAAAGTTTTCCCACTAAAATCAGGAACGAGATAAGAATGACCATTCTCACTGCTCGTTTTTGACATAGTACTGCAATAAAAACTCCTGTGAAATTTTTAGTTTTCCAGATATAAATCATGTCATCTGTGAGGTGAGATAATTTTACTCACTTAATTAATTTTTACTTAATATTACTAGATGTAGCAGTGCTTCCAATGGTAGCAACTTCCTAGCCTTTGGATCTCAGCTTAAACAGCACTATTTAAGAAAGACCTTCTCTGATAACCTTATCCATAGTAGAATTCCTTGCCTTATTTTCTCTCACAGTACCCTGCTTGTTATCTTATAACCACTGAATAAGACAATAATTACTTTAGTAATCTGTCCCCTTATATTTATCTGACTTTATCATAAGAATGTAAGGCCCATGCAAGAAGGACATTTTACATGATGCTTTTCCTATTTTATTCATTGCTGTGTCCTCACTCATAGTACACTTCTTGGTGCAGAAGTTAATAAAGAAACCTTAACTAAATTTGAGTCCAGAAGACTGTAGGGGGCACTCTCACACTCTCTCAAACATTCTTAAATACACCAAATAAGAAAAGACCTGTGCTTACATCTTCAACAGGAAGTAGATGTACTTTACTACTCAGGGAAGATTCTTCTCCCCTGCAACAGCCCAGCCAATGAGAAATGCCACAGCTCAGCTAAGGAGAAGTCATTGCTTCCCTGAACTGTTACTTTCCCCCAGGTACTTTCGTTTAGAACAGACCCTCTCTACTCCCTCATTTTCTCTATAAAAGCGAAGTATCCTCCTTTGTTTTCCAGATTTGCCCATGGTTTTCCATAGCATTCACATCCCAAATTGCAATTCCTTTGGCTATTCCCCAAAAAATCTTATTTTGAGGGTAAAATAGATGAATTTGCTTCTTAAGTTGACATTGGCATAAAATAGGTGCTCTTAATTTTTAAAAAATAATCACTGGAGGGGCTGGCCCCGTGGCCGAGTGGTTAAGTTCGCGCGCTCCGCTGCAGGCGGCCCAGTGTTTCGTTGGTTTGAATCCTGGGTGCGGACATGGCACTGCTCATCAGACCACGCTGAGGCAGCGTCCCACATGCCACAACTAGAAGAACCCACAACGAAGAATATACAACTATGTACCGGGGGGCTTTGGGGAGAAAAAGGAAAAAATAAACTTTAAAAAAAAAAATAATAATCACTGGATAAATAATCAGTTATTACATCTAAATTGGTGACAATTTTTTTTAACATATATTATCACACTTCAAGGCAAAATAAATTGAGAATTAACTAAAAGGAAATAAAAATCTGCTATGACAAGTGAGGAAATATTGATAAAGTAATCTTCACTGGAACAAAATGACTGGACTGAGATTTTATTCTTGACTGGAAATACTCTTGTAATTGTTCTAAAGCTTTTTTTCCTCTGTTACATCTTTCTCACGCCAATCATGTGATTTGGACTAGTAGTGCCTTTACATATAAATCTTTTTTTTAAATTTTCTGGCAAATCCCAGTGAGTTTAATTAAGGAAAAATTAGTATTGGACATACGCCAATTCCAGGAGTCAATGATAAATGTGGTTGGAAGGGATAAAACGTCCAATGTTTTTTGTCCCTTTGGGAAGAAGATGGTATCATCTTAAGAACTGATAAAATTTTGAGGAGGTCCTTTGTTAGGCTTAAAGTGTGACATTAAAAAAAGCACAAGAGATTCTCTCAAAATCTCAGTTCAAATAGACTAGCCATATCAACACAATGGTATGAGAAGGACTAAACAATTGAACGATGTTTTTCTCTTTTGAAGTTTTAACAAAGAAGTTGCTGCAGAAATATTTCCCTGGGGAGTGGCTAGTATCTGTTCTTATGTAAAATTAGGATTTTCTTGCCTTCTTTAAATCACCCTGACATGACAAATTTTTGTTTTTCTATGTTTATCATGGAAATCCTGTTAAATTATCTGTTGTGCAAGTAAAAAGAATCTGCTAAATAATCAAAAAACTCCTTGGAGAAAATGGATAGATAGCCAAATGAAAGGAAATATATCCTCAACTTATAATGCAGCTTTTTGTCCTCTGCTGTCATACTGGAGGAATGAAGAATTCTAGCTTCCTTTGAATGAGTTAAAAATTCTTCCTTCAAACTGTGAACAAGCCTGCACAAGGTAAGAGTAACAGTAAATAGTGGGAAACAGGCTTCACAATTGTGTGCATTTTTTCATTATGTAAGAAATTAATGGACTTTGAAATAAATAAAACAGAGTCCAATTCTAGTTTTATCCCTTAAAAACGTGGGACCTTGGGAAAATTAATTAGATGTTCTGAGCCTCAATTTCTTTAACTATGAAATGGGGATTATAGTTCTTGTTACTGTAAATACTAAATGTGATACAATTAAATAGTGAGTAGGTGATTGGAATCCACTATAGGAGTTTTGAACAGTGGAATGATATAATCAGAAGACTTCAAAACGAACGTTTGCACTGCTTAAGGAGAAGAAATTGTTGGAGGGCAGAATGAACAGGAAGAATCTTGGCAGTAGACTGTTGCAGCGGACCAGGAAGAAAATAGTGGCTGGGATATGATCAAATTTGTGAAATGTTAGAAAGTAGAGTCAATAGGATTTGATACCAAATCCTATCGATAAAGGTATCAGTAAGTAATATGAGAGCAATAGAGGAGTGAAGAACACTGTGGGATTTGTTGTCTGAAAAATTACACGAAAGGTGGCGCCATTTAATGAGAAGAGGAACACATAATTACTGTGAAAAATTGAAGATTTAGTTTTATAATACTAAATTGGCGTCCAATTAGAGATGTCTAAAATTGGAGATGTTGCACGTACATATTTGAAATTTCTGGAAGAGATACAGGCTGGAGACAAAAGTGAAGTGCTTCAGAATTTATTGGTCACAGAAAAGTGAATTATCCATCTAAAGACCCTAAGAAAGTGGTCTCAGGGCTGGCCCCGTGGCCGAGCGGTTAATTTCGCGCCCTCCGCTGCAGGCGGCCCAGTGTTTTGTTGGTTCGAATCCTGGGCGCAGACATGGCACTGCTCATCAAGCCACACTGAGGCGGTGTCCCACATGCCACGACTAGAAGGACCCACAATGAAGAATATACAACTATGTACTGGGGGGCTTTGGGGAGGAAAAGGAAAAATAAAATAAAATCTTTAAAAAAAAAACAAGAAAGTGGTCTCAATGAGAACTGAGACAATGCAGGTCAGTGACATTCCATTTATAACTTGATCTACTCACTTTGTATATGTAAATTACCTTCAATGAGTATCAAGCATTGCACTTTTGTGACTTTATGAATGCTGTACTTTTTTGTGGAATTCCCTTCCCATCTTGTCCTGTTCCTTTACTTTTCCTTTAAACTCAGCTACAACGTTCCTTCCTCTGGGAAGCCTTCTCTCATTCCAGTTTGGTTGATATATTCATACACTATGACCTTTAGCATTGTGTGAATATTTTTATAATGACAAAATACATTAGCCTAGAATTGACTGATGCCTCATTACATATCAAATCACTGAGGGTAGACAACTATGTCTTATTCAACTTGGTAACCACAGTGTCTATGACACGTTTGACACAAACAGAAACTCTGTACACATTCTAATAATGAAATGAATAAATGAGATGTTAAACTTACAATACATTTAAAAGATTTGTCTCTTGCTTTGTAGGTAAAGTGCTTCTAATATCTAAAATCAGCACCTATAAAGATTATATGGAACCAAGGAACAATGTGACTTACTTTGTCCTCTTGGGCCTCACACAGAATCCAAAGGAGCAGAAAGTCCTTTTTGTTATGTTCTTGCTCTTTTACATTTTGACTGTGGTGGGCAACATGCTCATTGTTGTGACTGTAAGTTTCAGTAAGACTCTGAACTCCCCAATGTACTTTTTTCTTGCCAGCCTATCAATTATGGATGCTATTTATTCCTCTTCCATTACCCCCAGATTGATTTCAGACTTGTTCTTTGGGGAAAGTACCATATCCTTCCAATCTTGTATGATCCAGCTCTTTACAGAACATTTTTCTAGTGGATCAGGGGTGTTTAATCTGTTGGTGATGGCCTATGACCGCTATGTGGCCATCTGTAAGCCTTTGCATTATTTGGTCATCATGAGGCGATGGGTTTGCATCGTGCTACTGGTAGTCTGTTGGGTTGGAGGTTTTCTGCACTCAATAATTCAGCTTAGCACTATTTATGGGCTCCCATTCTGTGGCCCTAATGTCATTGATCATTTTTTCTGTGACATGTACCCCTTATTGAAATTCATCTGTGCTGACACCTACGTCATTGGTGTCTTAGTGGTGGCCAATGGAGGACTAATCTGCACTATTGTGTTTCTGCTGTTACTCATCTCCTATGGTGTCATCTTGCACTCTCTAAAGAACCTTAGTCACAAAGGGAGGCGGAAAGCCCTCCAGACCTGTGGTTCCCACATCACTGTGGTTGTCTTTTTCTTTGTTCCCTGTATTTTCACATATGTGAGACCTGCTAAAACCTTCCCCATTGACAAACCATTGAGCGTGTTTTATACAGTCGTAACCCCGATGCTCAACCCACTAATCTACACTCTGAGAAATTCAGAGATGACAAATGCTATGAAGCAGCTCTGGACAAAGAAAGGTCATATCTTGTAGTAAATAAGTTCATAATCCACCATGAACATAGTCATTTGACATTAGAGTCCATTTCCTTGAAATGTAGAAGTCTTCTTAAATCCAATGCTTACTTTCTTTTCTTCAAAGAATTTATGATAATTACACTTTAGGAATGAACTATGTGATTTTGCCATTAATTACTGTTTCTCTCCTTGCTAGAATGTGAGGTCTACAATGTCTTGTTCATCACTTCAGCTAGAAAGCCATAATGCCTATATAGAAGGAGTCAATAGTATGTAATTCATTAGAGAGGAAATTTTTATATAGTTAAACTAAATTTTAATCAGTGTATGTATTTATCTTTTTCACTTTTTTCTGAGACTTAATATCATTTTTATTTATATTCTTGTCACTTAAGTTGTCATTATTACTGTACTCAAGATGTTTAATGCTGTAAAGACTTTATGAATTTTCAGTTGCATTATATACAACAGTTTTAGTGTAATACTTCTACTTTTTAAAGAAAAATTGAAGTGTAACTGATATAATAAGTTGTAAAAATAAAAATCATACAAAATATGATAAAGCGTAGAATAAATTTCTTATTTGCCCCTCATTATAGTCTCCAGTCCTCTTCCACAGAGGCAGTCACTTAATTTGTTTCTTAAGATTCATCAGGTAATAATCATTGCAAATGCAAATGTACTCAAATATATTTGTGTTTTTCCATGTGTATGTAAATATTTGCTTTTACTATGCAACATCTTCAAGATTTTTGCATGCAAGTCCACACAGATCTCTAATACTGTTATACTGCCTTATAAATACATACTAAAATTAACGTATCCATCCCTCTTCAGGTTGTTCCTTATATTTTTCTACGCCAATAATTTTGTCATAAATACCCATTTTTGAATATGTGCAAGTATGAGTTCCTAGAAGTGAAATTGTAATATACATATTTGAATCAATGGTCAGATAGCGTATGCATATAAAATATTGGTATTCAGTTAGTGCCAAACTGCCATCGTTGAGGTTGCGCTAATTGCTGCACTACTGCCCACCATCTCTGAGGATGCTTTTGTCCACTTTCTCAGCAACCAGTACCTGATAAATATTTATGGCATATGATATCTGACTAAAGTTATTTTTTTCATTTTTTATACTTTGAAAGAAATCCTTCTGATATCATTGAGTTTGAGTATCTTTTTAGAATAATTTGTATTTCTCTTTCTGTAAATCATCTATTAATATCTTTTATCTATTTTATTCAATTGTTGGTCTTTTGCATACTGATTTTTATGAGCTAATTTTATGCTAAAAATGATTCTTTTTACTATTGTATATGTAATTATTATTTTTATGGCTTTTGCTATGGTCTTCACTTTTTAATACTGTGTATATTGCTTTTGGCATATATTTTTTTCCTTTACATTTTTTCTTTAATTTTTTTTTGTTTTTGTATCATGCTTAAAATGACGTTCCTCACATCACTTCTAATAAAATATTCTTCAACTATTACTTAACACTTAATTTTTAAAGCATTTTTCTGGTCTGTATCTTATTTTAAAACTTTTGATCCATCTGGAACTTATTTTGATATAGGAGTTAAATAGGCATTCCATTTGAGTTGTTTTCATAGTTGCATAATTCTCTTTTTACTATTGATTTGAAATCCTGACTACTGTATTCTAAACTACTATATATATTTGCATCCAATTCAGGACTCTATTTAATTTTGTTGATCTCTTTATTCATGTGCCACATGATACACAATATACTTGCTTTGATATATAACATTTTGATATGTGAAAAGACAAGCAGTCCCTCATTGCTGTTCTTTTTCAGAATTATGTCTAGTCTTCATATATATATTTCAAAATCAAAATAAAATTATAAATTTAAATAAGAAAATAATATGTTTAAAGTCAAAGTAAGTTTACAATTAAGGTAAAAAGTTTAAAATAGTTTAGTTGCAAAGCAAAGTTCAGTTATTATTTTCAATAAGATTCAATTTAACATGATTAATTTAGAAAGAGCTATATCTTTAGAGTCATGAACAGAATAGATCTTTTCATTCATCAGGTCATCTTTTGTACCCTTGGGTAGTGCTTCCGTTTCCTGCCTGTGTTACTTTCCTTTAGAGATAGCTGCTGTTCTTCATCCATGGCCCTTAAAATGCTAGTCGACACTTTAACTGTAAGAAAAATCATCTTTTCCAGGAAGTGCATGACAAAAGTCTTGGCTGAGCATCTTTTGGTGCTGCTGAGATTATTCTGCCCATGGTGGTTGTCAATTAGCGCTATGTGGCCATCTGCAAACCCCTGTGATATGAAATTCTCATGAGTGACAGGGATGCAGCTTCCTCTTTTCAGTGGCACGAGCCAGAGGCTTTGTCCTTGCAGCCAATCAGATCCTCTTCAAGGTCTGCTTGCCTGTCTGTGGCTCCAACGTCACAGACCATTCATGTATGACTTACACCCTTTGTTGACACTCTTCTCCCTGGACACTCATGCCTTTGGTCTCTCTGTTGCTGCCAACAGTAGGTTCATCTGCCTGTTAATTATTGTCCTCTAGATGGTCTCTATTCTGTCTTCTTGTGCTCCCTGAGTACCTATAGCTTGGAGGTGGATGCAATGCCCTGTCTACCAGTGTCTCTTACATCACTGTGATCATCCTAAACTTTGTGCCCTGCATATTTATATGTTTGCACCCAATCACCACCCTCTCCATTGATAAAGCTGTGGCTGTGTTTTATACTATGAGAACTTCCTAGTTAAATTTCTTAAAGCTACATACTCAGAAATTTAGAGGTGAAAATGCTATGAGCAAGTTCTGTAGTAAAAAAGTGACTTTGAAATATAATCACTACAATATAAAATGACTTTTTCCTTTAAATGGAGAAGAGAAAAGAAGATAATTTTTATAGTCCAGGAACAAATCAACACTATTTGTCAAAACTATGTTGATGTTGTCATATAGGCACTCTGGGGAAATGTCCAGGGGGAAAACTATTTATTATCATAAAGATACCCTATTAGATATATGTCTTGCCTAACTGGTTGTCAAACTTTAATAAACTATCAAAATTAGTTAAGGTTCTTGTAGAATGCAGACTCTCAGGAGACAGCAATAAAGATTTAAATTGAGCAGTTTTGTTGTTGGATTGACATATCTACCTTTTAAACAAATACGCCAGGTATATCTGAAGCCTATGATCTTCACATACACTTTGAGCTATTGTGTGCTATAGTTTATGTTCACATGGAGAGCTTATTAATGAAGTCACTTTAGTTTTTAAATTTTTTTTAAATTGTGGTAAAATTCATAATATAATTTGCAATTTAAACCATTTTTAAGTGTCCAGTTCAGTGGCATTAAGTTAATTCACATTGTTGTACAAACATCACCACCATCCATCTCCAGAACATTTTCTCCTTCCTAAATGGAAATTCCATACGCATTAAACAATAATTCCCCATTTCCCTTCTCTCAGCCCCAGGCAACCAACATTCTAATTTCTGTCTATGAATTTGACTGCTTTAAGTATCTCGTGTAAGTGAAATCATGCAATCTTTGTCCTTTTGTTACTGCCTTATTTCACTTAGGATAACGTATTATAAGTTAATCTATGTTTTAGCATCTGTCAAGATTTCCTTCCTTTTCATGGCTGAATAATATTCCAGTGTATTCATATGCCTCATTTTGTTTATACATTTCTCTATCAGTAGATACTTTGATTGCTTCTACTTTCTGATTACTGTGAAGAATATTGCCCTGAAGATGAGTGTATAAATAGCAGGATTTTTGTGTCCCTACCTTCCATTATTTTGGATATATATTAGAAGTAGAACTGGTGAATCATAAGATAATTCTTTGTTTAATTTTTGGAGTAACTACCATAACATTTTCATAGCAGCTATGTCCTTTTACATTTCTACCAGCAATGTACAATAGTTCAAACTTCCCCACATTCTCTCCTACATGTGTTATTTTAATTTATTTTTTATGATAGCTATCCTAGTGGGTGTGAAGTGATATTTTATTATAGTTTTGATTTGCATTTCATTATTGATTACTGACATTGAGTATCTTTCTATGTGCTTCTGGGAATTTATATATCTTCTTTGAGGAACTGTTTACTCAAATGCTTTGCTCATTTTTAATCAGTTTTTTGTTGTTGTTGTTGTTGAGATGTAGAAGTTCTTTATTCTGCATGTTAATACCTTATCAAATATATTATGTGCTGATCTATTCTCCCATTCTGTGGGAGTCCCTTTCTCTCTGTTATAGCATCATTTGATGCAAAAAACTCTTAATTTTTATAAAGTACAATACATCTATTTTTTTCTTTCGTGGCCTGTGCTTTTGGTGTCATACCCAAGAAATCCTTGCCAAATCCAATGTTACGAAGCTTTTTCTACGTTTTCTTCTAAGAATTTTATGGTTTTAGCTAGTATTTTAGGTCTTTGATCCATTTTGAGGTTTTTTTGGTACATGGTGTAAGTTCAAGGTTCAATTTCATTTGTTTGCTTGTGGATATCCAGTTTTCACTATGCCCTTTGTTGAGCAGGTTGTCCTTTCCCCATTGAAAGTTCTTGGTATCTTTGTCAAAAATCATTTGAAACCATGTGTAAAGGTTTATTTCTAGGCTCTCTATTTTATTCCATTAGTCTACACATCTATCTGTGTGCCACTACCACAATGTTTGATTGTCATAGCTTGGGAGTAAATTTTAGAATCAGGAAGTGTGAGACCTCCAACTTTGTTCTTCTTTTTCAAGATTATTTTGGCTATTTGGGATCTCTTGAGATTCCATATGAATTTTAGGGCAAGATTTTCTATTTCTGCAGAAAACATTTTTAGGACTTAATACAGTTTACACTGAATTTGTAGATCACTTTAGGTAGTATTGACATCTTAATAATATTAATTTTTTTAGTCCATGAATGTCTTTCTATTTATTTGTGTTGTCTATAAAATCTTTCAGCAACATTTTGTAGTTTTCAATGTACAAGGCTTTTGCTTCCCTAGTTGACTTTATTCCTAAATATTTTATTCTTTTTGATGCTACTATAAATGGATGGAGCCAAGGAAATATGTGACTTACTTTGTCCTGTTGGGTCTCACATAGAATTCAAAGGAGCAGAAAGGCCTTTTCATCACGTTTTTGCCATCTTTCCCTGGAGGCACATTGTTACAGCATTTCATAAGAAGTGTCCTTCACAGCTAAAGTTGCAGGAATCATGAAATTCTCAAATTTTGATAAATCATGCAAAGTAAGCCTATTGTCTTTGCAATTACAAAGACATTGTCCACTGCTGAACCTCCATGTCTTGGTTTTCTTTTCTTTCTTTCTCTTTTTTTATCCTTAGCCCCGAACTAACATCTGTTGCCAATCTTTTTTTTTTCTTCTTCTTCCGAAAGCCCCCAGTACATAGTTGTAGATTCTAGTTGTAGGTCCTTCTAGTTCTGCTATATGGGACACTACTTCAGCATGGTTTGATGAGCAGTGGTGGGTCCGTGCCCAGGATCTGAACCGGTGAGACTCTGGGCTGCTGAAGCAGAGCACAACTTAACCACTCGGCCACCAGCTGGCCCCTCCTGGTTTTCTAACCTGCATTTGTCCTGTGCCTCTACGTTCCTGAGGCTGAGCCATTTGTGGGTCTTATTTTCTACTGACAAGTTCTTTTTGAGCAGTCAGAAGGCCATTTACTATGAACCTGAGATCAAAATAGCAGACAACTAGAATATGAAGTGTCAAAATAAAGAAAGATATTTGTCTAGAGAAGACAGTATGATGTGATGGTTAAGAGAAGGTTTTGGAGTCAGATTTCCTGTTTCAATGTGACCTGGGAAATTTTTTAAAACTCTCTATGCCACATTTTCTTTTCCTGTACAAAGAGTCATGATAGTATCCATCTCATCAAGAGGCTGGGCCACATAAATGAGTTACGTGTTATGTTCTTATAATAGTGTCTGACACATAGAAAACATTATACAATCTTTTTAAAGCAAAAAATGTTGACTTGTATTGACTCAACTTCCAGATTGGGGTAAAAAAACTTGTTTCTTGTATGACTAACGCAAAGCAAATTATGAACAACATAATTTTTTCCTTGATGTTCAAGTAGTTGCATATGGAGTCTTAGGGTCATTGATGAGCCTCAGCAAGTTCTCTAAGCAGCAGAGATTCAGATAATATGGCAGCATTTAGTAGTCTGGAGTCAATTGAATTAGGAGCATATTCTATCTCACTAGTTAATGAAATGCTGCATGCATGTCTCAATCTCAGGCTTATTTTAATCTCACTTATTAAATATAATGAAATGGTAGTACTGACTTCATAGGGGTGTTCTAATCATTTGATGCAATTATATATGCAAAGCATTGAGGAAAATGGTGCTCAGTAGGTACTCAATTGATGTCACTGTTGCCTCCCTCACTTCTACTCAGTGTCTAGTTTGTCTAACTTTTTTGAAGTGTATGATTTATTTTCATCATTTAATTATATATAGGTATTATATTAAGGCCATGAAAAAGTTTCATAAATCACAAAGCAAATCTAACAAAATAATATAAGATGAATGATATTAACTGAATAACTTGCTTTAAAAATGTCCATGTCACACAAATTAAAACAAAGTTAAGGAAAACCTTATGATTGAATGAAGTTTTTAATGTCGGACTAAAAAGATGCAGCATAATTATAATTGTATTGTAGTCTCTTATTCATGTACTATAATGTAGGACATGCTATGAAAGCACTGCTTTGTTTAATCCTCATAAGAGACTTATGAAATAGCTACAATTAATGCTTTTTCAGGAATAACCAACTGAAGTTTGGAAAACTTGAATAACTAACTTACCCATGGTCACAGAGCTGTTAAATGCCTAAGGTAGGATTTGAACCAGTGTAGTTTTGTTCCAGAACTTGCAATCTTAAACACTGTGGTAAATATGATAATGACCCATATGCGAATCAAAAACCACTTTCTAGTGGTGAGAGATAAGTGAACATATATGAAGATGATAAAGAGAATAAAAAATTCTTAAAAAAGAAGTAATGTGATAGAGAGTGACACAGAAGACAGGAGAGCACTTTAAATTGGATCTTCAAAGAAGACCCAGGGGCAAGAATTTAGAGCATTTATCTAACTATGTCCAGAGATGAGAGATAATGAGCTGAAGGTCATGGATAGAACCACTGGAGAGGAATTTCTGTATATGGGAAGGGGAATTTTACCTGGCCTGGATGAGTATCATTAACTATTCTTGTCTCTTCTGTCTCAAAGATCACCAAACAATCTAAAATTTATTTAATAAGTTCAGCTCCAACGAAATCAGCATGAAGCTAAATAAAACGTAATATAGATATATATGTATAATACATATTTATCATATTTATTTAAGCAAATATTATTTCAAGATGCTGAACTAAGCTGAACTGTATAAAGAAATAAATCTCTTTGACCAAATTTACACTAAAATATAACTGACTTTTTCATAGTCTTAAAACTATACACAATGGCTTCCACTCAAAAATACATTTCCTTAAACTTACTCAGTATTACTGTCTCCCAGAGTGCCTATGTTTCAGTCCCAATGGCTTCCTTATTGCCTCAGGACACTTACACCAGCTCTTCTTTAGTCCTAAAATGCTTGTCTTCTAGATGTCCACATTACTGGTTCATTTTCATCACTCAGTCTTCAGTTCTGTCACCTTCTAAGAGAGGTCCCTCTTAACCATCCATGTAAAGCCATTCTCTTTCTCATTGAGTTGCAGTTTGTCAAACAGCTCTGTTAATTTTCTTTACAGCATTTTCGAAATCTGATTTATCTGTTTATTTTCTCTGTCTTCCAACTAGTGTGCAAACTCCATAAAAGTACAGGTCATTACTTGTAGTACTCACTACCACATCTCTAAGTTTCTAGAACAGAGATCAACACAGAATAAATGCTTAATAAATATTTACTCAATAAATTGGAATCATGGCCTTGTAACATTCTTTAGAATAAATGTATTTGTAAAAAGAAGGCTTGTTAATAGGAATGCCTCTGAAATTGATGACTTTCCACCTTGGTGATAAAGTGAAATGGAGAATTTTAGATTAGTTGGTATATGTCATGGTTCTTATTTGAAGAGATAGAATTATACCTAGAAAGTTCAATTGGAAGATATTTACTATATTAAATTATAGCATAAATAATCTTTGTAAGGACTAGAGTCACAGATTCTAGACAGATTGGCAAGGAACAATTTGTAAAAGCACATCTAACAGGGCTGGCATGCTAAAGGAGATCCTGCCTCTGCTGACACCATGGCCATGCTGGTACTGACTAACTGCAAAGGTGCCCCTACTGTGCTGACTTAGGAACCAGTCTGACTCTGACATCATACAAGAACCCAGGATCAGATAACTAATTTCCAATGTGAAGACTTGCATGGATGATCCTGATTGGCAGAACCCCTGTCACACGTCTGCACTCAATTGTCAAGGAGATCTGGAAAAAGTAGTCCTTTGAATTTTATTTCAGAAAAGTGGGTACTACATCATCTGGGGTACTAACAAAATGTCTGAGTGCATTCAAAGATTTTGGGTAGCCACACACCTTCAATTTTCATTACATTAGGGGATGGGGACTTGTGTAAAGTGTTTTATTTTATCTGATAGATAGTTGTGCTTGTCGCTCTTTGCCCTACACATAAAAAAGCAGGAGGGCATAAAGAACCACAAGTAAGTGAACTTAACTGATACACCACTGGGCTGGCCCCACAACATATTCTCTGGTGTATATTCTTGGCTCCTCTGTCAAAGATTAGCTGTCCATAGATGTGTGGTTTTATTTCTGGGCTTTCAATGCTGTTCCAATGATCTGTGTGTATGCTTTTCTGCCAGTACCATGTTACTTTGATTACTGTAGCTTTGTAGCATCTTTTGAATTCAGAGAATGAGATACCCCAGATTTTATTCTTTTTATTCAGAATTGCTTTGTCTATTCATTGTTCCATATAAACTTTGTATTCTTCGTTCTATTTCCATATAGAGTATCAGTGGAATTCTGATTGGAATTGCACTGAATCTATAGATTGCTTTAGGTAGCATGGGCATTTTAACTATGTTTATTCTTCCAATCTTTCCATTTCTTTATATCTTCTTCAATTTCTTTCAATAATATCTTGTATTTTTCAGTGTATAGGTCTTCACCTGCTGGGTTGAATTTATTTCTAGGTATTTTATTATTTTTGTTGTGATTGTAAATAAGATTGTATTCTTGAATACTCTTTCTGCAAGTTCATTGTTAATATATAGAAATGCAACTGATTTTTGTAAGCTGATTATGTACCCTGCAACTTTATAATATTCATTGATGATTTCTAATAGTTTTTTTGCGGATTCTTTAGGGTTTCATATATATAGAATCATGTCAGTTGCAAATAGTGAGAGTTTTACTTCTTCCTTTGTAGTTCTGATCATTTTAATTTCTTCTTCTTGCCTAATTGCTCTGGCCAAAACTTCCATTACTCTGTTGAATAAGAGTGGTGAGTGTGGGCATCCTTGTCTTTTTCCTGTTCCAGAGGAGTAGCTTTCAGTTTTTCACCATGGAGTATGATGTTGACTGTGGGTTTGTCATATATGGCCTTTATTATGTTGAAGTACTTTCCTTCTATACCCTTTTTATTGAGAGTTTTTATCATAAATGTATGTTGAATCTTTTCAAATGATTTCTCTGCATCTATTGAGATTATCACATTATTTTTCTTCACTTTTTAGTGTGGTGTATCACATTCGTTGATTTGCAGATACTGAAGCATCCCTACAACCCTGAAATAAATCTCTCTGGATGGTGGTGTATGATCCTTTTAATGTATTGTTGTATCCAGTTTGCTAATATTTTGCTGAGGGTTTTTGCATCTGTGTGCATCAGCCATATAGCCAAACTCACTAAAAAAAGAGACAGAAGCCTCAAATAAATGAAATCAGAAAGGCATGAGGAGAAATTACAGTGGACATCACATAAATACAAAGAATTACAAGAGAATACTTTGAGAAGCTATATGGCAACAAATTGGGTAGCCTAGAAAAAATGGATAAATTCTCAGAATCATACATCCTCTCAATCAAGAATATTCTGAATCAAGAATAAATAGAGAATCTGAACAGGCCAATCACAAGTAAAAAGATTGAAACAGTAATCAAAACTTCCCCCAAAACCAAAAGTCCAGGACCAGATGGATTCTCTGGTGAATTCTCCTAGACATTCAAAGAAGATTTAATACTATCTTTCTCAAACTGTTCCAAACTATTGAAGAGGACAGGATGCTTCCAAACTCATTCTAGGAAGCCAACATTACCTTGAAATCAAAACCAGACAAGGACAACACACTAAAGGAAAATGTCAGTGTCATTAACTTGCTAAGCTATTTTCACTGTTGAGACTACATGTAGTGGTGCTTCCCCTGGTAACAACTTCCTGCCCTTTGGATCTCAGCTTTAACATCACCTTTTAAGAAAGGCATCCTCTGATTACGTTATCCATAGTAGAATTCTCTCTCTTACTTTCTGTCACAGTATCCTGTTTGCTGTATAAGCACAGGTTAATTAATTAGATTAATAATTAAAAATTGGATAAATAATTAGTAATTTCATGTAAATTGGTGACAAAATTTTTAACATATCTATCTGCATTTCAAGGCAGAATAAATTGAGTATTAAATAAAAGGAGAGGGAAGCTTGCTATGGCAAGTAGGGAAACACTTGATGAATCAATCTTCACTGGAACAAAATGTCTGGGCTGATATTTTATTCATAGTTAGCAATAGTACCATAATTGTTCTAAACATATTTTTTATCCATATTACATCTTTCTGATCCTAATTATCTGATTTCGCCTAGTAATATGTTTACATATAGATATACTTTTAAATGTGTTCGAAAATGTCAGTGAATTTAATTAAGCTAGAATTAGTCATGAATATATTTCAATTCTAGGACTTGGTGATAATTGTAGTTATAGGAGAAAATGTTCAATGATCTTTGACTCTGTCAGGAAGAAGATGCTATCATCTTAAGAAGTGAAATCAATTTTTCAGGATGTCCTTTAAAGCATGACATAAAAAACATACACAAGAATGTATCCCAAAATTTCAAGTCAAATAATCCAGCTATACAAACAATAGAGTGAGAATGGTGAAACAATTGAATATTTTCCTAGCTTGAAGTTAGTCGGAATGAAGTTACTGCAGAAATATTTCCTTCCAAGTGGCTGGTTGCCATCTTCTTATGTAAACATAAGATTTGCTTGCCTTTTTGATGAAGTATCCTAAATGGTAAACTCTTGTTTTTCTGTGTGCACCATGGTATTTCTATTAAATAATCTACAGTGTCAATAAAAACAGTCTTCTAAATAATCAAAGACTCCACGGAGAAAATGGACAGATAGTAGAATGAAACAAAATATATCTTCAAGAAATATTACAGAGTTTTGTCCTCTGTTGTCACACTGGATGAAGAAAGAATTCCAGGTCTCTCTGAGGGAGTTAAAATGTCTTCCTACAGATTGTGAACAAGCCTCCACAAGGTAAGAGTAACAGTAAATAGTGGGAACCAAGTTGCACAATTGTGTGAATTTCTTCATTATGTAAGAAATTGAATCGCTTTGAAATAAATCAAACTTAGATTCCAGTCCTAGTTTTCTCACTTAAAAAATGTGTGACTTTTGAAAAATGCATTAGATATACTGAACCTCAGTTTCTTCAACTATGGAGATTACAGTCCTTGTTACTGTAAATATTAAATGTGATAAATTATGAATAGGATTGTAATCAACTGTATGAGTTTTGATCAGTGGAGTGATATATCTTCAATAAGATTTGAAAAGAACCATTTGGGCTGCTTCAGGAGAAGAAGGTGTTGGAGGCCCGAATGAAAGTGGAGAGAGTTGGCAGAAGGCTTTTGAAGTGGGCCACGAAGGAAATGGGGGATGGGAAATGGTAAAATTTGTGAAATATTAGAAAGTAGAGTCAACAAGATTTGTTAAGATCCGAATAAGTAATTTGAGAGCATTAAAGGAGTGAAGGACATGGTAAGAGTTACTGTCTGCACAATTACATGGAAGGTGGAACCATTTACTGAGATTAGAAACACCTACGTTTATGGCAGAAAATTAAAAATTTAGTTTTAAAAGCTCTAGAGTGATATCCAGTTGGAAATGTCCAAAATTCGAGATGTTACACACAGATCCTTGAAAACTAGAGGATGGATGGGGGTTGGAGAGACAAAATTGAAGTGCCTCAGCATTTGTTGGTCACAGGAAAGTGGGAAATCTGTCTAAAGACGTGAAGGAAAAGGTCTTAATGAGGTCTGAGACAATCCAGGACAGGGATTTTCCATTCATAATTTGATATACTCACTTTGAATGTGTAAATTACCTTAAATGAGACTCCAGTATTACACTTTTGTGATTTTACATATGGTGAATCTTTTCATGGAATTCCCTTCCACCATCTCTTTTTTGTTCAGTTCTTCCTTTAAAATTCAGCTATAGCATTGCTTCCTTTGGGAAGCCTTCTCTGATTTGTTTGATATATCCATATATTGTGACCTTTAGCAGTGTGTGAATATTTTTACAATGGCACATATTACATTGCTCTGGAATTGACTGATCCCTAATTATGCATCGTATCAATGAGTGTTTGGAATTATGTCTTTTTCAACTTGGTAATCACATTGTGACACACTTGACAGAAATAGATATTCTGCACATGTTCTTCTAATTGAATGAATAAGTAAAAGATTAAACTGATTCATTTAAAAGTCCCCTCTCCCCTGTTTTGTAGGTAAACTGCTTCTAATCTCTGAAGTCAGTCCCTAAAATAATTACACTGAACCAAGGAAAAGTGTGACTTACTTTGTCCTCTTGGGTCTCACACAGAATCCAAAACAGCAGAAAGTTCTGTTTGTCATGTTTTTGCTCTTTTACATTTTGACAATGGGGGCAACATACTCATTGTTATGACCGTAACTGTCATTAAGACCCTAGACTCTTCCATGTACGTTTTTCTTGTTAGCCTCTCATTTATGGATGTCATTTATTCCTCTTCCATTACCTCCATATTGATTTCAGATTTGTTCTTTGGGGAAAATACCATATCTTTCCAATCTTGTATGACCCAGGTCTTTATAGCATATTTTGTTGGTGGATCAGAGGTTTTTTGTATGTTGGTGATGGCTTATGACCACTATGTGACCATCTGTAAGCCCTTGCATTATTTGGTTATCATGAGGCAATGAATGTGTATTGTGTTGTTATTAGTGTGTTGGGTTGGAGGTTTTCTTCATTCAGTAACTCAACTTAGCACTATTTATTGGCTCCAATTCTGTAAACCTAATGTCATTGATCATTTTTCCTGTGAGGTGTACACCTTATTGAAACTTTGTACTGACACCTATGTCATTGGCTTCTCATTGGTGGACAATCGAGGACTGATTTGCACCATTGTGTGTCTGCTGTTACTCATCTCTTATGGTGTAATCTTGTGCTCCCTGAAGAACCATAGTCAGGGAGGGTGGTGGAAAGCCTTCTAGACCTGTGGT
The DNA here is from genome assembly GCF_041296235.1 of Equus asinus. Classification (NCBI taxonomy): domain Eukaryota; kingdom Metazoa; phylum Chordata; class Mammalia; order Perissodactyla; family Equidae; genus Equus; species Equus asinus. The sequence goes on from NC_091806.1 coordinate 18,275,305, forward strand.
TCCCACATCACTGTGGTTGTCTTCTTCACATTCTTTGTATTTTCATGTATGCCAGCCCTGCGGAGACCTTCCCCAATGACAAATCCTTGGCTATGTTTTATACAGTTGTAACTCCCATGCTGAAACCATTAGTTTATACTCTGAGAAATTTGGAAATGACTAATGCTATGAAGAAGCTCTTGAGAAGAAATGTCATATCTTGTGGATGTGATTGCATTTGATTTATAATACACTTTGAGAAGCTTAGCACACCTTCATAACTATTCCTTATCAAAACTATGTCTATTCTTCCATATTTATGTTTTAAAATTAAATTTCAAAGATTCAGTCTAGTAAAAACTAAGTTTAGTTAGTATTTTCAGTAACATTTGATTTAGAAAGAGTTTGTATCTTTGAAGAATTGAGAATTCTTTTATCCACAAACTGAGCAGGTATTTTCATTTAACTGGTCTTCTTTTATGGTCGTATGGATCTAGTATGTTTCTTTGTAAATTCAGTCTGTTTGGGTTTGTTTTTTATGGTACTATTGTAAATAGGATCTTATCTTCTATTATATTTTTGAGTGTCTGTTGTTCAGATGTAGGCAATTTTTTAAAAAAATTTTAAAATGAGATATAATTTTCCCAGAACATCATTTATTGTTTCTTTTAGCCTAAGTTGTGACAAATACACAGAGTTTGCATAACCACCATCCTAATCAATATACAGAACACTTCATCACCAAAAATATTTCCCTATACACCTTTGTAGTCATCTTCTTCCATCACCTCCATATCTTGGCAAACACTGATCTATTTCTATCCCTATAGTTTTGTTTTTTCCAGAGTGTCATATATATTGAATCACAAAGAATGTCATCTTTTTTCTCGATGCATTGTTGGTGTATAATTGACAAATTAAAACTGTATATATTTAAGATGTACAATGTGATGATTTAATATATATATACACACACTGAGAAATCTTTACAGTGATCAAGCCCATTTAACACATCCACCACCTCACATTATTACCATTTTTTGTAACACCAGTTAAAATCTACAATCTCAGAAAATTTCAAGTATACAATACAGCATTATTAACTACAGCCACCATGCCGTATATTAGACCTCCAGAACGTATTTATCCTATAACTGGAAGTTTGTACCCTTTGAATAACATCTCCCATATCCCCTACCCCCACCCCCAGTCCCTGGCAATCAACATTCTATTCTCTGCTTCCATAAGTTTGACTTTTTTAGATTCCACATATAAGTGAGATCATAAAGTATTTACCTTTCTCTATCTGGTTTATTTCACTTAGCATCCTCCAGGTTCACCCATGTCCCAAAAGGCAAAATTATCTTCATTTCTATGGCTGAATAAGACTTCAGTTTTTCTATGTGCTACATTTCTTTGTTCATTCATCTGTCGACAGGCAGATGACATATAAACCTAATAAATACTTAGGTTGTTTCCATATCTTGGTTATTGTGAATAATGTTTCAGTGAATATGGGAGTACAAATATCTCTTTGAGATATGGATATCATACCCTTTGGATATATACCCAGAATTGGGACTGCAGGATCATGTGGTAGTTCTATTTTAGGAACTGTTTTCCCTAGCAGCTGAACTAATTTACATTCCTACCAACAGTGTAGACGGGTTCTAAATTTTCTACATCCTTGTCAACATGTCTCTTTTATAAGGATATTAATTTCATTGTTGAAGGCTCAACTCTCATGACCTAATCACTTTCCAAAGGCTCCACCCCTAATGCCATCATTGGACATTAGGATTTCAACATACAAATTTTAGGGGACACAAACACTCAAACCACAGCAAGGGTTCAATTTCATTCTTTTCATATGGATATCCAGTTTTCCCAGTGCAATGAAGAGACTTTCCTTTCCCTATGTGTATTCTTGGCCTCTTCTTCGAAGGTCAATTGATTGCATATGATGAGTTTATTTCTGAGCTTTGTATTCTGTTCCCTTCTTCAATGTGTCTATTTTTATGCTGGTACAATACTGTTGTGATTACTTTTGTAATATATTTTTAAATCAGACAGTGTGATTTACCCAGCTTTGTTCTTCTTTCTCAAGATTGCTTTGGCTATTTGGGGTCTTTTGTGGTTCCATGAAATTTAGTGTACAAATCTTTCACCTGTTTGGTTAATTTTAATCCTAAATGTTTTATTCTTTTTCATGATATTCTAAATGTGATTATTTTCTTAATTTTGTTTTTGGATAGTGCACTATTAGTATGTATAATATTCTAACTTATTTATTTGTTGAATTCATTGCATTTGTTTATTAGTTCTACCAGTTTTTGATGGAGTCTTCAGAGTTTTCTATATATAAGTATATGTCCAGTATGTCGTCTTTTAAATTTGGCTTCTTTCTCTCAGTACATGCATTTGAGATTAATGCACATTATTGTGCTCATCAATAGATCATTCACTTTACCGCTGAATGGTATTCCGTTTTTTCAGATGTATCACAGTTTGTTTATCCTTTTCTCAATGAAGACATTTTTATTTTTTCTAGATATTTGAAGTTATTAATAAAACTGCTATAATTTTCATGTATAGATTTTATAAGTTCTCTTTACACTTGGATAATTACCTAGGAGAGGGAGAGCTTGGTTTTATAGTAAGTGTATGTTTAATTTCATAAAACACTCCCAAAATATTTTCCAAAGCATAGCACATAATTTTCCTGCTAGCAACACATGATATTTTTCAGGCTTTCTCCACCTTTGTTAGAACTGGATATTCTCAAGATTTTTATTTTAGCCATACCAATAAGTCAGTAGTGATATCTTGTTGTGATTTTAATTTGCATTTCCTGAATAACTAATGATGTTAGGCAATTTTCATGTGCTTTTTTGCCATTTTTCGCCATTCCTTAGTGATATTTATGTTCAATTATTTTGACCACTTTGTTCTTAGTTGTTTATTATTGAAAATTGAGAGTACTTTATATACTCTGAAAAAAAGTCCTTTATCAGATATGTGATTTGCAAGTATCTTCTCCCAGTCTGTGTCTTATCTTTTCATTTTCTTTAAAATATCTTCTGAAGATCAGAATTTCTCAGTTTTGATAGACTCCAATGTATCATCTGTTTATTTTATTTATCATGCTTTTATTGTCATAGCTAGGAAATTTCTGACTAATCCAAGGTCACAAAGACATTCTCTGATGTTTGCTTTTAGAAGGTTTTTTTAAAATATTATTTTTAGGTTTACCATTTAGTTCTGTGAGCCATATTGGATTAACTTTTGTTTATGGCTTGATGTATTGATCAAAGTTCACATTTTGCAAATAGATATCTAATTATTGAAGTACCACTTATTGGAAAGACTGTTATATCTACAGTTAATTACCTCTAGCACTTGTTATAAATCATCAAATGTGTGTGTCTGTTTCTAGACTATCTATTCTATTTCATTGATCTACATGTATAAGCTTTCCTCAATACTACACTGTATATTACTTCTAGAAAGCAGGTGATGTGAGTTCTTCAGTTTTATTCTTTTCAAAATTATTTTGGCAATTCTAGTTCTTTTGCTTTTCCATACAAAATTTTGAATCAGTTTGTCAATTTCTACAAAATAAATTGTAGTGGGAATTTGTTTAGGATTGCATTGAATCTATAGATCCATTTGAGGAGATCTGAGATTTTAACAATGATGAGTCTTCTAATTCATGACTGTGGTATATCTCTTTACATATTTCATTTTCTTTTGTTTTTTATCAGTATTTTGTAGTTCAGAACACTATGGCAATATTTATAAGTTTTATGACTAAAGATTTCATGATTTTTCTTGTTAGCTTAAATGGCACATTTAAAAATTTCAATTTCAGGGGCTGGCCCATTGGTGAAGCACTTAAGTTCACACATTCTGCTTTGGGGGCCTGGGGTTCCTTGGTTTGGATCCTTGGCACAGGCCTATGCACTGCTTATCAAGCCATCCTGTGGTATTTGTCCTACATATATAAAATAGAAGAAGATAGGTACAGATGTTATCTCAGGGCCAATCTTCCTGCACAAAAAGAGGAGGATTGGCGGTGGATGTTAGCTAAGGTTAATCTTCCTCAAAAGAAAATTTCAATTTCAAATTATTCCTTATTAGTGTATAGATATATGGTTAATTTTTGACTGTGTATCTTATGAGCTTACTAAACTCACTTATTAGTTATAGTAGCTGTTTCTCTAGATTCTTTGAGATTTTCTAGGTATATAATTCTTCTCTGTGGATAGGAACATTTTGATTCCATCCTTTCCAATGTGATGCATTTTATTTCTTTTTCTTGCCTTATTGCTTCAGTTAGGACCTACATCTGGTATTGAACATGAGTGGTGAGAGATGCCATCTTTTCCTTGTTTGTGATCTTGGATTGAAAGCATTTGTGCTTTTTTGATTACGTATGATGTTAGCTGTAGGGTTTTGGAGATACCTGCTATCATATTGAGGGAGTTTCCTTCTGTTTGTAATCCGCCAAGGGTTTTTTATCATGACTAGAAGTTGAATTTTGTCTCAGCATTTTTCACATCTATTACAATGATCATATGATTTTACTTTTTTACTACTTTGATAGGATGAATTACATAAGTAGATTTTCAAATATTGGGTCAGCCTTGCATTCCCAGGATAAATCCTACTTGGTCATCATATATAATTTTGATTTGATAGAATTCTGTTGAGGATTTTTGTGCCTGTGTTCATGTAAGAATCTGCACTTTTCTGTTAAGCTCTTTGTCTAGTTTTGGTATCAAGGTAATTCTGGCCTTGTAAACTGATTTAGGAATTGATTCATACTCCTCTATATTCTGGAAGAATTGCTATAGAATTGATATTATTTCTTCCTTAAGTGTTTAGTAGAATTCACGAATGAAGTGATCTACCTCTGGATTTTACTTTGTTGAAAGGATTTTTACTATTAATTCAAGTTATTTCATAGCAAAAGGGATATTCATGCTATCTATTTCTTTCTGAGTGAGCTCTGGCAACTTATGTGCTCCAAAGAATTTTCCCTTTAAGTTGTAACATTTATGAGCATACACAATCTATCATATTTCCTTATTATCCTTTTAATGTCTGTAGGTTTTTATTTCCCCTTTTTCACTCTTGATATTTGTGATTTATAACTTGTAATTTGTGTGTTTTCTCTTTTTCTTTCTAGATATTTGCAATTTGTCTGTTTTCTCTTTTTCTTTCTAAATCAGTCTGGGTAGAAATTTACCAACTTTAAAATTTTTTTTTAAAGAATCAGCTCTTCATCTCATTTGTTCTCCTCTAACCTTTTTCTGTTCTCAGTTTCATTGATTTGTGCTCTTAATTGTTTCTCTCTTTTTCCTTGCTTGGATTTAATTTGTTCTTTTTTCTTCAGCTTTTTAGGTAGGTACTTAGATAATTGATTTGAGATGTTTCTTCTTTTCTGATGCATGCATTTAATGCTAATTTACATCCAAGGACTGTATAATGGTGATTTATGTCTGAAGACTTTTAGCTGCATCCCACAAATTTTGAAATGCTGTTTCCTTTTTTGTTTTTTCTGAAGAACGTTTGACTTGAGCTAACATCTGTGCCAATATTCCTCTGCTTGGTATGTCGGTCAGCACCGCAGTATGGTCACCAATGAGTAGTGTAGGTCCACATCTGGGAACCAGACTCAGGCTGCTGAAGTGGCACACACTGTATCTAACCACCAGGCCGTGGGGCTGGCCACCAAAATGCTGTTTTTAAATATTTATTTAATTTAATTTACTTTCATTTTAATTTTAGTTTAATTTATTTAATTTAAAATGTTCTGATTTCTTCTTTGGCTTTGTGTTATTTATAAGCTTGTGTTTAATTTCCAAATAGTTGGTGATTTTTTCTTTTTTTTTCCTGTTATTGATTTCTAGTTCAATTTTGTTAAGATACAAGCATATACTATGTATGATTTGAATCCTTTTACATTTGTTAATGTATTTTTTTATTGCCCAGAATGTACTTTATCTTGGGGAATGTTCTGTGTTTATGTGACAAGAATGAATATTCTGTTTGTCATTTAATTTCCAAATATTTGGTAGATTTTATAGATTTTTTCATTCTTGATTTTGAATTTAATTTCTGCCTTGCAAAGGAATATGGTATACACGATTAGAATTCTTAGGAATTCAACATTTTGTAGTCCCAATATGCTTAATGTTTGTGAGTGGTAAATATTACATATGCACTTGGAGAAAATATGTGTTCTGTTGTTATGTGTCATAAAGGTCAAGTTGGTTCATAGTGCTCTTCAGTTGGATTGATCTCCTTATTGATTATCTGTCTACATTTATATTGACTAATGGGAGAAATGAGTTGTATTTATCAATTAAAATTGTGGATTTTTTTTTGTTGCTTTTATTTCTATTATTATCTGCTGCATGTATTTTGAATTTCTCTTGTTCGGTGAATACACATTTAAGATTGTTATATGTTCTTGGTGAATTGACTCCTTTTCATTATGTTATAGTCATCTTTATTCCTGGTAATATTTATTTTTCTGAAGCCTGCTTTATCAATATACTTACTCCAGCTCAGTTTTGATCAGTGTTTGCATGGTATATTGTTGTCCATTCCTTCACTTTGGTATATCTATCTTTATATTTCAACTGATTTTTTTGTAGACAGCAAGTATATTGGGTCTTGCTTTCTATCTAATCTGAAAATCTTTGTCTTTTACTTATTGTGTTTGGACCATTTATATTTAGCAGAATTATTGATTTCATTTTCTGAAAGTCGTCTCTTTACAATTGCTTGTTTTTATCACCATGCAAACAAGATCCAGCCATTGTATTTGTTAGAAATTCTCTTGGGTTACTTTTATTTTGTAATATTCATCTCTCTCATTTTAATCTATTTTAGTGACTTAACATATCTTATTTTTTAATCCACAAATGATCTATTTAATGGCCACTTTAACGTTATTGTTTTGTTAGAGATACCAGGTCACCAGTCTTATAGAATGTTCAAAAGCTTAAAATTGTTTGAGTTCAAGTTATAGTAGTGTTCAAGTTGTTCCTTACTTTTTTTTATTTTGAGGAAGATTAGCCCTGAGCTAACTGCTGCCAATCCTCCTCTTTTTGCTGAGGAAGACTGGCCCTGAGCTAACGTCCATGCCCATCTTCCTCTACTTTATATGTGGGACGCCTACCATAGCATGGCATGCCAAGTGGTGCCATGTCCACACCCGGGATCCGAACTGGTGAACCCAGGGCCGCCAAAGCGGAATGTGCGCACTTAACCACTGTGCCACCAGGCCGGCCCCTGTTCCTTACTTTTTGGTACTTCCAAAAAGTAACAATATTAATATTACTACTACTCAATGCAGTTTAAGATTACTTTGCAGTTCTTTTTGCCTGTAGAATTTATTCTAGTAGAGATTTACAATTAGAATATTGTTTAAAATTAACTTAAGATATCCATTTTTCTCTGTTGTTATGCCACCAACTTTATGTAAGTTAAAATCATTTGGTTGTTTTTTTCCTTCAAATTTTAGGAATAGCTTCTTTCTCTTTTTCTGTTTTTACAGGTACATAATTACATCATCTGCACTTTTTCCTTTCCAAATTCTAATACTTCTTATTTATTTCTCTTGTGGAGTTAACATTGGTTGTTACACTCAGAATAATATCAAATAAAGTTGTTAGTAGCTGAAATTTCCCACAATTTGCATTTTAGAGAGTTTTTTAAAAATCAAGAATGGTGTTATCATTCAAAATGACTTTTCATCAGTTATTGAGATGATTACACTATTTTCTCCTAAAATATATTAATGTAATAAATTATATTAGAGGATTTTATTGTATTGGATCACCGGTGCATTTGTGGAATGAACTTTTCTAGGTCACTTTATACCATGTTTTTATATTGCTAGATTCTGTGAGATGTTTTTAAAGCATTCCTGCATGGATTTTCATAAGTTACAATACATACGGACAGTCCCTATCTCTCTGTCCCATGTAATGTTTTCTTTCACAATTAATGTTAACACTTATGACTAGCTGATGCACTATACATATACTTTTAAAATTTTGTGTATCATCTGTTCTCCCATCAGAATGTAAGTTTCTTTTTGGTTCCTTAGCACTTATAGTAGTGCTTGGCATAGCAAATAATTGAATGAATGCCTTATAGAGAGAATTAGGAATTTTATTTTTTGAAATAATCTACTTTCCCAAACAGTTTAAATAGCACTGGGATGATATTTTCTTTGAAGCTTTGTGAGGAAGAATCATACCTAGAATTTATTACCTTATTTTTAGCATTTATTATTCATTATTATCTTTCTCTTTTAACTGGTATTTGCCCCCAAAATAGTCAAATGTCCTACTGGACAGAATAAAATAGCAGAACATGCAGCTTGTTTGTACTGCACATGTTGTGAGTGCTGAAGTCGTCTGACAGAAATGCTGGTCAGAGAAGGAGACTGGAGGCCTGGGACATTCACAGTGACATCCTATTTCCTTACCTCACACAGTGTAAGCATACACATTTTGCTGAGAGTTTTGAGAATTCATATCCTATAATTCTACTTTTTGTCTGGGATTCATGCCTTTTCTTTACTACTCGTTCTCAAGAGGGTCAGAGGTACCCTTAAACGTTATTATCCTAATGGTATATAATGTATTTCTGTTCTGACCTAAGCATAAAAACTCACATAAACAGGAGGAAAATTCTGCTTTTAAAATTAAGCTGAAATAAGACAGGCTTAATGTTTCACTATTAATCGCGTTACCAATTTTAGGTTTAAGATTTATACTTTTATTTTGCAGTAAGGAAATGCATCTATTCTCATAATATATTTTTCAGAAAGTGAGGTGAAATTAATCAACCATACTTAAGAACCACCCTCCCCCCCCAAATTCACAAGTTAAATTCTTTACAATGTGGTGGCATTTGGAGGTGGTTTTTTTTGGAAATTACTAAGTCACAAGGGTGGAACCCTCAGGAATAAGGTAAGTGTTCTCATAAAAGAGACCCCAGAGAGTTCACTTGACCCTCTGCCTTGTGAGGACATGGCAAAAACGTACTTGTCTATGAACTAGAAAGCAGATCCTTACCAGACACGGAATCAGCCAGCACCTTGATCTGATACTTCCGAACCTCCAGAACTGTGAGAAATACATATTTGTTGTTTAAGCCACCCGGTCTATGGTATTCTGTAATAGCAGCCCAAATTGACTAAGACAGACATTCAGTTAATTTTCAAGTTTGTATAGTTATTTCAATGGATGAGATAAAAATCTTTATCAATTGCCTCTGTTCCTTGTTCTATAAGCTGCCTGAAGTCAGGGAAAGTAACTCAGTAGTTTTTGTGCTGTCTTTTCCCTGCATAATGTCTGGGACACAGAATCCTCTCCATAAACTTTGTTGTTACTTGTGTCCTTGAATTCTTGCTGTACTGGAGTGAGAATTTTTACTGATTAATTTTGATGAACTCTTTCTACATTAAATATATATATTTGCTACAAACATTTGCTCTTCTTTGATATTTGCTACAAATGTTAACCATATTTAGGCTGTAATTATGGGGACTTTATATAAAGATGTTATATTCTAATATTCTTTTACTTTTTGATTTCTTCCATCACATCACTCTTGGAAAATTCCTTTTTTTTCAGTGATTTTATAAATTTTAACCTCTTGGGTTTGTTTTGATAACTTTTAAAAAAAAGTTTTATTTTTTAATCCTTCTAGAATTTAATTTTGTTTGCAGTTAGGAAATATCTAAGCCTACTTCCCCAAAACAGGTAAAACAATCTGCCAGCATTATTATTATTTTCAGTAATAATATGAAATTTTTCTATGTAATATGTCATTTTACACACTTAAAAGGTTCAATTTGGGGAGCATTTCTCCTCCTTTTCCTCCTCCTCCTTCTCCTTATCCTCGTGTTCCTTCTTGTTCTTTGGTGTATTCCCCTACAAATAGCACACTATTTCAGTAGTCAAGGATTTGTAATGTATATTTATGCTTACCAGGGGTAGTCTCCCCTAATTAGTTATCTTTTTCAAAAGTTTCTTGCAATTCTCAAATATTTATTTTTCCTGATAAATTTTAGGGTCATTTTGTAAAGTTTGAAAACTCATAAAAATATATTCAGAATTTTACGACTCTACATAATTATTTCAAGGAAAATGGTGCTTTAACATCTTGCTTTCAACTGACAACTGGGTGCTCTGTAAGATCCAGGACACCTTAATTCACAATCATGTTATCTTGGAAGTGATGACTGGAAGGGACCTCCGGGGTCCCTCTCCCTATTCCTTTAGATGCAGGGCCACAAGCAGGATAGTTAGACTTTTTATGTGATACTCAGGGATTCCAGCAGTAGAAAGTTGAAAGTGTCAGGCAAATTAAGGGCTATGTCCCAAACTATCATACTGTCACTGTCACGATCGTCTATTGCTCAAAGTAGTTACATGGCTTGCCCAGATTTGGGGTGGTGGAGAAATAGATGACATCATTTGATGGCAGACTGGCAAAGTCAAATTGCAGAACAGGATGTGGGATGGGAGATATTGTTGTAATCATTTTTGGAAAATATAGTCATCTACGTCTCTGAAAGGGCATGCTGGGAGTTTCATTCAGATTAAGTTGAATTTATAGATCATTTTGGAGTGAACACTATTCTTAACAATATTGAATTTCCTAATTCCTGAATACTATCTATCTATTTAGATATTTTCTTTTCATTTTATTTTTGAAAAGTAGTTTTTAGTATAGGGATGTTGCTCATCTTTTCCTAAATATTTATGTTTCAGATGCCATTGTAACAGATCTTTAATATTTTTTCCAATTGTTATTGATATTAATATATATATAGAAATCCAATTGATTATTTAATTTTGACCTTGGATCCTGTAAACTTTCTAAATTCACTATTTCTAATAATCTCTGTAGATTCCTTAGGATTTTCTATGACACAATCATGTTGTCCACTAAAAAAGGACAGTTCATTTCTTTGAGAGATGTGAGTACTTCCTTTTCAATTTCTTTTTGAGTCATGTTCAGAAGTATGTATTTTTCCTATATTTTACCTGGTTATCAAATTTATTGGAATAAGGTTTTTTAATAACAACCTTATTATTATTATTTTTTTTATTAAAGATTGGCACCTGGGCTAACAACTGTTGCCAATCTTTTTTTTTTTCTGCTTTATCTCCCCAACGCCCCCCTGTACACAGTTGTATGTCTTAGTTACAGGTCCTTCTAGTTGTGGGATGTGGGACGCCGCCTCAACGTGGCCTGAGAGCAGTGCCATGTCCGCGCCCAGGGTCCGAACCCTGGGCCGCAGCAGCAGAGCGCGCGAACTTAACCACTCGGCCACGGAGCCGGCCCCCAACCTTATTTTTTTTTAAGTGTGAGGGATCTGTGTGATATTTATCTCCTCTTTTATTTCTCATACTGGTAATTTGGATTTTTCTCTGTTTTCTCTTGATCACTCTTGCTAGAAGTTCATCAATTTTGCTTAAAAAGTACCAGCTTTTGGCTGTTTTGATTCCCTCCATTTTCCTTTTATATTTTATTGATTTTTGATTTTTTTTTTTTTTGAGGAAGATTAGCCCTGAGCTAACATCTGCTGCCAATCCTCCTCTTTTTGCTGAGGAAGACTGGCCCTCAGCTAACCTCCATGCCCATCGTCCTCTACTTTATATGTAGGACACCTGCCATGGCAGGGTTTGTCAAACGGTACCATGTCCGCACTGGATCCCAGGCCAACGAAGCGGAACGTGGGAACTGCTGCGCCACTGGGCCAGCGCCTGATTTTTGATCTTATCTTTATTGTGTCCTTTCTTTTACTTTGGCTTTAATTTACACCACTTGTTCTAGCTTCTCAAGATAAATGCTCAGATAGTTGCTTTTAAGACTTTATCTTTAATATAAGCATTTGAAACTATAAATTTCCTTCTAAGTACTGTTTTGGTTGCATCTCACACATCCCAATATGCTTTTATTAGCTAGTTATAAACATCTACTTATTTCTAATATGATTTCTTCTTAGAAATAAGTAGATGATTTCTTCTTTGATTCATGAGTTCTTTAAGTATTTATTGCTATTTCCAAATATTTGGAAAATTTTCTGGATATCTATATTTACTTTCTTTCTGCATGACAAATGCTCCAACGCTTAGTGGCTTGAAACAAAACACACTTCTAACCTCACAGTTTCTTTATTTCAGGAAACTGGGCATGACTTAGCTATTTTCTTCACTTCAGGATCTCTCACAAGGCTATAATCAAGGTGTTGGCTGGGGCTACAGTCTCATATGAAGGCTTAGCTGAGGAAGAATCCACTTAGCTTGCTCAGATAATTGTTGCCATAATTCAGTTTCTCAACATAAATTAAGAATCTCTTCAAATTGTAATTCCCATTACATCCCACTGTCTTTTGAAATTGTTGTCATACATTTTACTGATACAAATGTTATAAACTCCTGAGTATATTATTAATTTTCCTTTAAATGGTTAATTTGAAAAGCATTTAAGAAAAAAGAATCTCTGTTTTATCCATGTATTTCATTTCCACTTTCTCCATTCTTTTCCATAAATCCTGATTTTTATATGATTTTTTTTCAGCCTGAATAACTTCTTTTTGCATTTCTTGCAATGTACTTCTTCTGGCTAGGGCTTTTTCCACCCCTCAAATACTGAGTTTACTCCTGAGTTGCATATACACAGGTTGAGACTACATTCAGCCCAGCTGAAAAATAGCTGAAAGGCTGAAAGAGTGAGCAGAAATTTCAGTAGCCTCCCAACGCGGAGGCACAGCAGAAGAGTTTGGAGCTCAAGTTCTACCAGTTCAGAGGGACTAATTAAATGCCTTAGACTTTCCATTGAGACTCAAGAAGGTCCATGCCTCAGGATTGCTGTCTACATCCCAGGATTCTGGACTATACTATAGGACTTTTAGGCATTCCTCTACCAACTGGACTACCAGTTTTCCTTCTTTAGCCTTTATGATTTCCACCATTTGATAGTTCCGGTGGGTCAGTAGATGCATTGCATTATATCTTTCCAAAAAATAATATAATTCTCAGGTAAAGGACTAAATAAACTTCAGTCATGTTCTCCCACTCAGTCAAAAAGGGATTGAGCGCCTTTTCCTAGCATAAACTGACTTAATGTCACATATAAGAGAAATACTTGAATTTTATTCTCTAGAGTCAAGATAATCTCATGGGTAAAGAATAATAGTGTCCTTCCTAAGAGTTATCACCCATTTGTGTGCTTCTCTCCTTTTTGTCATGATTTTCCCTTTTAGCCACTTATTACCCATCTGATCCCAATTTTTAACTTTGAATAATCCCTTATTATATCAATTGTAAGGAGGATAACATGTTCATGTGATATACTTCTTAGCCATTTATGTGCACTGGACATGGGGAAATTTGTGCCTTGGTTCATTAAGATGTAACTTATGGGAACAAATTGGCACACCATGTATTGTTCAAATAGCTTGATAGCATTTTCATTTGTGATATGGATCACAGGCTAACTGAATTCAAGAGTGGAATTAAAAGTCCACTTCAAGATAAATCCATTGGAGACTACGGGGAGCCATGCCTAATGGTCTTTTGTAACATCCCTACAAGCTATGTGGTGATCCTTAGCCCTAGCAAAGCCTGCTCAAATGATTATAAACAGCTTTTCTGTTATTAGTATAGCACATTAGTCTCTATCACATGAGTGACTTTGGTTGAGTCAGTGTAATATGTTGTTATTCTGACAACTAGTATATGTCATTTATCTCATATATTCAAGTGGCTACTCCTAGAGGCTAGGTCCAAGGCATTCTATTCCTTTCTTTCAGATTAAACTATTTTTTGATCTTTTACTATATTTTGATAATTTTTTGAGATTAAAAAATTTTATTGATTTTTTTTTTAGGAAGATTAGCCCTGAGCTAACGTCTGCCACCAATCGTCCTCTTTTTTGCTGAGGAAGACTGGCCTTGAGTTAACATCCATGCCTGTCATCCTTTACTTTGTATGTGGGATGCCTGCCATAGCATGGCTGACAAGGATTGCATATGTCCACACCCACGATCCGAACCAGTGAACCCCCAGCTGCTGAAGTGGAACATGTGAAATTAACTGCTGCGCCACCGGGCCAGGCCCCCTAAAAATTTTCTTCATACGTATATATCTGGTACTAGGTTTGAAAGTCTTGAACAATGGGGACTGCAATGGCTGGCACTCTTTGAGATAATGAGGGTGGGGTCCTAATTCAATAGAACCGTGTCTTTGTAAGAAGAGGAAAGGACACCAGAGTTCTCTTGCATGTGTGTTCACAGAGGAAAGGCTATGTGAGGACAGAGTGAGAAGGTGGCCATCTGTAAGCTAGGAAGAGAGACCTCACCAGAAATCAACCCTGCTGTCACCTTGATCTGGACTTCTATCCTCCATAACTGTGGGAAAATAAATGTCTGTTGTTTAAGCTACCCATTCTGGTATCTAATATGATGATGATGATGATGATGATGATGATGATGATGTTGATGATGATAAAAATAATCTTGTTTTGGTGAACAGAGGTCTGAATTGAATCACCACGTTTCAATTCAGGAAAAGCATGGTTTTTCATCTAATCACCAGATGTGAATAGTTTCTGAATCCAGAGCCTTTTGAATGAAGGTGTCATCAGGCATCCTTGAATAAGAACTCTATGATATCACCACAAATTGGTGGTATAAACCTTCATCTAAACATTTCTCTGAGGGATCTGAGACTATTTACCAGGATAACTGTGCTCTGGGCAAAGAAAAATACTCAAATTTTTCTGGATATTACTGGAAATAGGTTCTAAACTAATGCTCATTCCTGGGTGGCAGAATGCCACTATAGTGCACTGGTCAGAAAGCAGAGGGAAGGTGAAAGAATATTGGCCCAAAGCTGTCACACTGGGGCAGTTCTGTCTATACAGTCAGACTAAATGTATTCTACAGGAGGCATACATTTCCATAGTGGGTCCCTGACCACTGCAGTAAAGTTATCATGGTATGAAAGACTGAGTAGAAGTATTTAGAACTAATCTTTCTTTCCAAAATAGTAAGCAAAAAATCTGTACTATGTGCCTGGGCTATCAAAAAGATTTGACAGATGCAGAAAGTGAATCTTAACACACTGTCACTTAATTTACTTGTTTGGTTCGGAATAAAATGGAGAGACAGGCTAAATCTGTGTGGAAAATGGAAGCTTAAAAGAATTCTGTATCATAAGCTTGACATTTTGTGATTTACCATTCTATGAGAAAATCCTATAGGAAAGAGTCAAAGGCTATATTTGGCTATGATCTCTCAATGTCTTCATTTCCCAAGGCAAGTCTCACTTGGAAAATAATGAGGTTCATTGAAATAATTATATAGATCAATTAGACAAACAAAACAATGTCTTTTGTTTAAATTACTGTTTAACAAGTGAGAATTCCAGCTATTACATGTAGGGAAAAGATAAACAGGTTGAGATTTAGGAAATCTAATTTCTTGTTTTTAATGTGTCACCATCTGAATGTGCAACTTGGGGAGTATTTCTTTCGTTCCCTGGGTCACTTTCTTCATATGAAAAATAAAAATAATGAATTCGATAGTCTTTAATAATTCATTCAATTCTCAATGCCTAAGATTTTTAAATTTATTTCTTTATAGATCAAATTATGGCCTCCATGTATTTGAATTCTCAGAATATTCTCATTATAATTTGAAATCCAGGATTATCATTCTGCTTCAATTGAAACATGCTTCAACACTTTCCAGAGACTTCTGATTTTGGAAAGCTTTTAAATTAGACAGAGATCACTGAACTTAGAGAACACAGACTGGTTTTTAGTTCTACCACTTACCAGCCTCACTATCCTGGACAAGTGAAATAAACCATTCTAAGCCTCAGCTTTTTTATCTATGAATTGAGAATAGTGTATTCATTTCATAGGGTTATTTGACATTGCATATGAAAGAGCACTGCAAATAGTACATGCTCAATATATGATACTTCCTTATAATAGTGAATTTAGGGCAGATTAGAAATGGACAGGCATAGTAACATGCCATTAACTGACTTAACAAAGTAAACAGATAAATAATAATAATTCTAAATTATCTAATAGGAGAGATGTGAAACTCTCAGAGGAAGAAGTTGACATGTTTCAAATTCCAAATATTTTTTGAATCCATTTTTTAATGCCTCGAAGAGACAGGATGAGAAACCATCTTTTTAAAGCCTTGTTGAAAGATGGATGCTAAAGAAAGATCATGCTAACTACCTCAGTAAGCTTTTACATGGAAGGTAATGTGGAGCCAAAGTCAAGATGAATACTTGAGGCCAGACAGACTTGAATTCTATCTTCAGGTCTGCTCCTCACTACCTGTATGTCCTGGGCTACAAGGCTTAACCTCTCCTTGTCTCAATTTTTCTTATCTGTTGGAAGGAAGAAACTTCCAACCATGTATGATTATATTTTAAAAATATTAAATGAGATAATTTATGTAAAATTCTTTGCACAATGCCTAGCATATATGAAGCAGTGAATATCATTTTTTGATATTACTTATAGTAATAAAGGCTAGCCTTCTCACAGAACTCTATAATTTACAAAATGATTCACATATCTTAAGAGGAAAGTAGGCTTAATTTCCTTAGTCCTTAATTATTTCAGAACTTTAATATTTCTGACACCACAAAAATGGAAATAGAGCTGATAAAGAGCTATTAGAACATTTAGAAGGGCATTAAAATGTTTTTAAGAAGTGCCTTTTCTAACTCTCTAATTAGAATAATATATAATCATCATAGAAAAATATAAAATACAGATAAGAAAAAAGATAGTTTCAGCATTACAATAACTTTATAAAATAATACAATTTTGCTCTATTTACTTTCTGTATTTTTTCATACATACTTTTACATAACTGTACCTATATTTTTCCAAAAAATGTACATGATTTAAAATATAGTAAATAAGCATATTTTTACCAAGTTGAAAGCTTTTGGAGAAATGCTTCTTTAATTCCTGAAGGCAAAAAGGGGTGCCTTATTTAAATGCACTGAAATGATTTATAGCTTTAAAGGGGACTGATTGAGTGCTAGCAGTATATCCATCTTGGTTTCTATATTATCACGTGCATCACTGATGGGCATAGATAAGGCTCTTCACATTTTGTGGCCCTCTTGGTAGCTATGCCTCTACTAGAGTCTACTCAGATTATTCTTACCAGTCTTTCTTCAGAAAATACCATAGCAATATTTTCTGGGGCTCTAAGGGGAGAAATATTATTTACTCCTCACGTATACACTATCATACATTACAGTAACTCTAGGAAAACAAAATCTAGAGGCATAGGAAGGGGATGGAGAGCATTGGACAAGTAGAGATCTCTTTTGTTGGGGAGGAGGTGTGCTAAGAAAAAGGTAGAAGAAAATGGGTTTGAAGGAGAGAGTATCAGTGAAGGAGAACACTTGTAAGTAAATCTATTTCTGTACGTCAGAATATTACATTTGACACTCATGTTAAAACTGTAATCATGTGTGACACTGTCTCTGTCTAATGCCAAAATTAACTAATTCTGATATGTGTGGAGTGTGTGTGTATGTGTGTGTGTGTTAAATAGCACACAAACAGTCACTTTGGTAAAGAAGTAAAAAAAGATTCATGCTGGGTAGTTAAAAACCATGTAGATAAGTCATAGGCAAACATGTCCTCATTCTTTTTAATAATCCATTGCTTTGGATGGCATACATGCAGCCTCATAGAAAGAACACTATAATAAGAGTCATACTCAAGTGTCATCCATTTTCACAGTCAATAATGATAACCTACTCTTTAAAAATGTTCAGTAAGAATGAAAATAACTGATATTGCCAATTACCTATTTTGTATCTACTTTGTGCCAATTGCTGAGCTAGTAGCCCTCTCACTCTCAGACATCATTTGAATCAGTTATCTTCATTTTACAGTAAACAGTCAAGAGATTCAAAAGTTAGATACATTTTATATAATTATTTTTGCTTTTTATTTCAATAAAAGGCTAGGATTGCAGCCCACTGACTTAAGTTGAAGAGCTTCCTTATCCTTTCTAAGTCTTAGTTATTTCATCTGCTAAATAAGGATGACAACAGTGTCTGACTCAATGTTGATGTAAAGATTAAATGTGTCTGGCACTTGATAAACATTCAAGGAAATATTGACTGTGTTAGTTGTGACATCTAGATATGAAATTGTCTCAATAAATGACAGCACTGCCTTAAGGTGATATCCAAAAACTTTGGAGTAATTTTTACTCTTTTCTCTCTTTACATCCACATTAGTCTATCAGCAAGCTCTATGGGATGTGCTTTTGTAATACATCAACCTCCACTGCTACCATCCTCCACTTTTGCTCCTACCATCCTGGTCCAAACCACCATCACTTTTCAGCTGGTTGTTTACAATAACCTCTTAATTAATCTGCCTGCTTCCACTCTTGCTCCTCTGTAACCTATTCTCCATACATAGCCAGAATAATCCACTTGACACTTAAGTCAGAACCTACCATTCTTCCATGGAAAACCTTCCAATGGCTGTACTTGTCACTTGGAATAAAATCATCTCTCTTACAATGATCTACAATGCTCTGTAAGATCTGCCATCAACCAATCCTTATTCATTCCACTCCAGCTACCCTCACCTCCTTTGATCTATTATACCAGCTGTGTTCCCTCCTCAAGGATTTTCCACTTGCTGATCTTCCTATCTGGAACTTTCCTTCCATAGATGTCTTTGTAGCTCCTTCCTAACATTCTTCAAGTTTGGCTTTTGGGTATCCTTCTCAAAAAAGCCTTCTCTGACTACCTTATAGAAAATAATCCTTCTTTCCAGACTCCATGTATCCTTCACCTTGCTTTATTTTCCTCATAGCAGGTATTAATATTTGACATACTACATAATTCCTTTTTAATTTATTTTCTTTCTCTACCTACTACAATGCAAACTCCATGAAAGTAGAGACTTTATCTGTCTTTGTATTTTGTTTTCTTTTGTTTTGTTTTACTGTTATATCCCACTTCCTAGAGTCTTGGGCATGTGGTAGATAATCAATAAATATTTGGAAATGAACTCATAAATTAATGATTAAATAGAGCATAAAACTATATTCCATCCCATAATCCTTACCCCCCTCATCCTACACACACACAATGGCCAAATTGACATAGTTTGTTCCATAGCTTGGTTTTATTTTGATTGATAAGGATACTCATGTTAGCTAAGTAAGTGTAGGAGTGGAATAGAGAGATTAATAAAAATGTTTTTTAATAACATTGTTTGTTTCCATTTGACCACAAAACAGGTTTAAAGGAGATTTTTTAATAAATTGATTAAATAGAAACAAATCCCAAACAAAATAAAACAGAAACACTCATTGTGAAATAACACACAGAGTAAGAATTATCTCGGTTTTTATGAGTCTTTTAGCTGATCTTTGTAAAATATAATATTCTAATATCCAACAGCCAACAAATTATCAGAAAAGTGAAATCATGACTTTCATACAAATATAAAATGAGCACTACAAAGGTTTTTTTTCAGCCCATTAATTAAAGAGGAAACAAATAAGATGTAATCAGTTTAAAGCAGAATCCAATGTACCACATTTACATTGTTCAATCAGGGGTGTATAATAAATTTACAAAGAAATACAAAACTGGCTTCATATGTAATGTTCAGAGTAATCAACTGAACTTCCACCAGACAACATTTGCATTTCTATAGACAAGAATTATTTGCGTTATCAGTTTTCTACAATGTAAAGAGTTGTAAAATAGCTTAAAGGTAGTAAAAAGCACAAACACTATACAATTATAAAACCCTATATATAATTATTAAAAAAAGAGAGTGCTATAGATAATATATAGATTTTCATTAAGGACACCCAATATCTTTATATTACATTTCAAAGTCTTGTACAATATTTTTTCTTGATTACAGTTAAATTTATTTAGCAGCTATACATCAAAAGAAGTAAAGATGCTTTTTAAATAAATTTATATAAAAGGAAAGTATTTTCTCATTTATTTTTATTTATTTACTGAGTGAAAAGTGCAACTTTCTGTATCTACCGGAGCCCTGAAGAAGCATACTTAAATTGAGAGATTAAAAAGAGTATACTTATGATGGTTATCAAGGTGTGCTAATAAGGGATGGTAAAGCACCCCAAGACTAAGGACAGTAGGAAGCCGTTCCCACAACTAGGCCTAGAGGGCAGGGGAGAGAGTGATCACAGGAACCCAGAGGGTCCACCCCTACCTGTTGTCCAGAAGGTAAAGGAAACAGACCAGGGATGACAGCTGCTCAAGGTGGAGAGAGTAAGAGCAGATGTGAAGGGGTGAAAGGAGTACCCATAGTTAACATTCCAACAGTTTATCAATGTTTTTTCTATGAAAGAGAGCAAACACTTTTTTTTGGAGTTACCTGGACAATAAAACACAGAGGAAATAAGTAAAGAGCCTCACAACTTAGTTATTAATTTAATATTAATTGAATAAATAAATGAGTCACATACTGAACCAAGTACTGAGGATAAAAAGATGAACAAGACAGATACAGTCCCACTTCTCTGTGACCTATTTAAAGGGCTTTGAAATGGAAGAGGGGTGAGTTAGACTTAATCTCTATATCAGCAGTGTGCAGAACCAGAACCAATAGTTGTACAAATAGATGTTTTTTATATTTAAGGAAGAGTACTTAACATTTTTTACTGGCTGAAAAGCAATCAGTTTACTGTATGGTGAGCTCCTTGTGCCTGGATGTCCTCTAGCAAAGCTCCAGTGACCACTTGTCAGAAGGTATTGTGGGGCGCCCTGTGGCCAAATGGTTAAATTAGCACGCTCCACTTTGACGTCCCAGGGTTTCGCTGGTTTGGATGCTGGGCGCCGACGTGGCACCGCTCATCAGGCTACGCTGAGGCAGCATCCCACATAGCACAACCAGAGGGACCTACAACTAGAATATACAACTATTTACTGGGGGGCTTTGGGGAGAAGCAAAAGGGAAAAAAAAGAGAAGATTGGCAACAGATGTTAGCTCAGGTGCCAATCTTAAAAAAAAAAGAGAAGGTATTGAAGAAGGATTTCACCATCCTTGTAAGGATGTGAATTAGGCAGCTTCAAAAGTTCACTCTTTTTATAAAATAAAAAAGTAGCATGTGTCTTCTCCTCTGGCACACCATGAAAGAAAATAGCTTATATTATTGAAACGCTTGGTCTTATCTGAAAACTCAAAATATAAAGTTCTCATCACTTTGCTATTGAAAATATTGTCTTTACAGGTTAATTCCTCACTTCTGAATTCATCATCAGCTTTGAAATGAAAGAAGACAGAATGAATGTGACTGAATTCATTCTAATGGGACTTACACAGGATCTTCAGATGCAGAAAATCCTATTTTCAGTGTTACTTATCACCTACATTGTCATTGTCATAGGCAACTTGCTCATTATGGTTACTATAATCTGCAGCCAAACTTTGGACTCCCCAGTGTATTTCTGCCTGGCCTTCCTGTTTTTGATAGATGCATGCTATTTCTCTTCCATAATCTCTAAAATGCTAGCAAATTTGCTCTTGGATTCAAAAGCTGTCTTCTTCCATGGCTGCATGACGCAGCTCTTTATTGAACATTTCTCTGGAGCTTCAGAGTTTATCCTTCTTTGTCGTCATGGCTTATGACCACTACGTGGCCATCTGTCGACCTCTGCACTATTTGATCATCATGAACCACCGCATATACTACCTCCTGGTGGGGGAGTGTTGGGCAGTGGCTTTTCTCTACTATATTGTACAGATTCTATTTCTTTCTTGCTCCCATTCTGTGGCTCCAACATTATAGATCACTTCATGTGTGTCATTCTCCCCCTGATACAACTTGCCTGCGTGGACTCTTTCCTTATTTGTCTCTTGGTTGCTGCCAATGATAGGGTAATTCCTGTGAACACATTTGTAATGTTATTGGTATCCTATGTGGTCATCCTGTGCTCCGTGAGGACTCACAGCTCTGCAGGGAGGAAAAAGACCTCTCTACCTGTGGCTCCCACATCACAGTTGTTGTGTTTTCCTTTGTGCTTTGTATTTTTATGTACCTGTGACCAGTAGCTACCTTTCCCATGGATAAGACCATAGCAGTATTCTATATTCTTGTTACTCCCATGTTAAACCCTGTTAGCTACACAGTAAGGAACAGAGAGGTAAAAAATGCCATTAGAAGCTTGTTAAAAGGCAATATAACTTCAGATAATGAATGACTCAAGATGAACACTTTATTTCTATCATGACCTTTGCATTTTTATGTTTTATTATTTTAAAGCCCTTCCCATACCTCTCACCTGACACTTCCAGCACCTTTGCAGGGTAGGTATTATTATGATTATCCCTACAGATGAAAGAAAATGAAGTTCAAAAAAGCTAAATAACCAGCCCAATGTCAGAGACAGAGCTAGTATTCATTTAAATCCAAATTTGATGCTCTTTCAACCATTTCAAAGGTTATTGGACAAAAGGCAGCATTTACGCCAGAACCTCTCTTGTTTGGTAGCACATTGAAACAGTTTCTTTTCTAATTTCAGAGTCATATCATGTGCCTGCATATATAAACTTCGGTATTCAGAAAGCCATTCTTTTCACTGGTGTCTAGAACACTGTGGAATATAATTTAGAAAGAAAATACTTGCCAGTACCTCTTGGCACACTCTTAATCTACCTAATATTTGAAATTATATTGGGTATCTTGTTCTGTTGAGCAAAAATTGCTAGTGTTTATAAAAATTAATTGTATTTAAACCTATTGAAATTTTTAATATGTCCTCACATGGTCACAACAACCTTGTAAAATTGAAATCTAGTGTTCTTATTTTACAGAAAGAATGGGGGTTCAAAAAGTTTAAATAACTAGATCATGGAAGATGTAAGTCAGCCTTGACCCCAAATATTCTTACTCCATATCCTGTGATCTTTTCATTATACAGAATTCCTTGGAGCTAGTATGTGATTATGGCTTGGTATATTAAAATATTTTTTGATTATATACCATAGGAAGAGACAATTTATTAGATTGAAAGTTATTAGTGGCAATAAAATGTAGCTTTTTTCCAAAAGCAAATGGCAAAATACATCTCTAAAATAATTTACTATTAAAAAGATGCCTATATACTAATTTCTTGAATCTAGAACCTTCTCTGAAAACTGCTGTGGGCGATCTTTTATAAGGGGAAAAAAAAACATCAAACAGTAATCGTTACTCCATAGTTGACCAAAGAATCTATTTCTCAGCTAAACAACTGACCTAACTTTTAAGACTTTCTTGTGAATTATTTTGGCTGTTTTCAAAAATGAAACCTGCTACCAAAATACAAATGTATACATATGTCATAGATGTTTCTATAGCTTCCTCTTTTGACAGAAAGATCCAGCCTCCAACCTCATGGATACTGCATGTTTTATTGAAAAAACTGATGAATTCCATCACGTAACAATATTTAGCAACCGTACTATGGTTATGGAAACATAATGGAGAGTAAGAACTCCAGCTTCAGGATCAGGAGACATGGGTTTTATTTCTCACGGTGCCATCATCTCATTCTACGACGTTAAACAACGCTCCTTTTTTCTACAAGTAGTTTACTTAGTTAATTTAGAAGGTGTATCCAAGTTCTGTGATTCTGCTGATGCCAATATTTTTATTACCATAAATATCACTATATTTGCTTCTACTTCAATTAGAAGAAGTAAAATTGGAAGAGTTATGAGAAATTATGTGTCTATAGGCTGGCAATAGACTACAGCCCACCTCCCCAAACTTTTCCACTCCCAGTAAACAATTTAAGAGAAGTCCTTCTGGGATGAAAAGATCTTTGGATTGGATTAAGACAAGATGAGCTCTGCTCTTGAGCATTTTGTTACTTTGAGAACATGTTCCTCTACCTATTGAAGTGCATGAAGCTGCCAATAAGAACACTTTGACAGGTACCTGGTTTTTGCGAAATTAGTCCTTGAAACTATCAAACATCAAACCATACCTCAACTAGTTTCTGACCAACTGGGATATGATCCATATATAATTTCTTCTGCCTTCATTCTGGTTTACCCTTCCCATTTGAAAATCTATGTTGCTGTCTCTCTAGGGTTTTAAACCACCCTCTCCTTAGATTTGTATTATGGAAACAGATTTTTTTTGGAGAGGCCGGCCCTGTGGATGAGTGGTTAATTAATTCTGCTTCAGTGGCCCAGGGTTTTGCCAGGTCAGGCCCTGGGCGCAGACTTAGCACGGCTCATCAAGCCATGCTGAGGCGGAATCCTGCAAAGCAGAACCAGAGGGACCTACAGCTAGAATATACAACTGTGTACTGGGGTGCTTTGGGGAGAAGAAGGAAAAGAAAAAGAAGAAACAGCTTTATCCTGGAATAGCCCCAGGAACTTCTCTTTTGAAAGTTCCTTCATGGACAGCCCTTACTGTTTAGACTTAAATCTGCACTTTTTCCATTTTGTAGTACTCTAGGCCTTGGGAAGCTAGACAGGTATTTGGGTTCTAAAGCAATCTTTCCACTCACCATTGTAGCCATAATATTTTCTTCATTATCATGTTAATCTAATTCCACAATTGGCATAAGAAACAACTACATTGAAGAAGTACTGTAAACGTTAGCCAGTGTGAAGTGCCAAAATTATAGTAGAGTTTGTAACTATCACAATGCACATCTGAAAACAATATTTAAAAACTATGATCATCATGAATGGTAGTTCAATTAAAACAAAACATTATAATGAAAAGTTTGATTCAGATAGTTACCGACCTAAATGTTTAATTTATACAATACCAGATATATAGACTTTATGTTGAGTTCATTTGCTATCAAATATACAAATTTAAGTGGTTGAGTTATTTTTCTCTTGTCATGGTGTTTTGTCTTCATGTAGACTTAAGGAAGGTGTTAAAAATTAAAGATGAATGTTATAAAAGTTGTCTTCTGATGTTCACTTAGATTACATGAAATAATTGGGTTGTTAGAAAGATCTGCTAATGACAGTGAAATACTCCAGAGGTCTAGTTAGCCACAGCTAAGAAACTCCACAGGATTTACCTACAAACAGGATATGTGTTAGCACTTATGAGGCTCAAGAGAAAGGCCTTATCCGAAGGATGCCATTTATAAATCAACAAAGAACTTACTGTAGCTGAGCTAGTTGGCATTTTTAATCTTACAGCTTGACTTCTTTCTTGGTGAACTAACAGCTGCCTGGGGGCCTGGCCCTGGAGCTAATTCAGACAAATTCACGGCTGAGATTTTTCTTCCAAGAAATAATATAATTATAGAATCTGAGGTTTAAATGGATCTTACAAATCACATAATCACTTCTCACCCCCACCAATCTGAGTTTTAAATCTCTTCAGCATGTCAAGTATCAAGGATAATAGAATCAATTACCCTGCTACCAATTCATAACTAAAAATGTGTTGGGGTCTGCTTTTTCTTATTAATACATATTTAAATTAGTTAGAATCATATTATCTATTTCAAATTGCTTTAAGATATTTCTCCACTTAATATTACAATGTAAGAATTTTGCTATGTTATTGAACAATTTTAAAAAATATCCCTGTTAAAAACTACACATTATTCAAAGAGATGCCCTATATTTTACTTATCCATTTCTTTAATGTTGGACATTCTATGTAATTTCTAATTTCCCAAAGCTCTTAATAATTGTATCAAACATATTTGTATGTAACGATTTTTAACTTTTAAAAATATTTTCTTTTGAGGATTACTCATGGACAGATTATTGTGGCGTCAAAGTAAAAAGACAAACTAATTTATCTCTCTCCATAGTTATTTTTAAATCATTTTTATTAACTGTGTCTTATTCTAACGTTCTGTCACTATACTCTTCTGATCTGTTGAGGAGTCCACCTCAGAATAAGGGAATGCAGTGAAGCTGTGCACTTTGTGTTCATGTCTGTGTATGATCTTCATTTTGGGTAATTAAAAAAATGAAGCTCTTTATTCATTATCTTTGAAAGGAAAAGAAATATTTTTTGCAGAGTACATTTTGTTATATCAATATTTTCTCTTTTATTTCCATTGGGAAATTTATGTCCCCAAATTTCCTCATTCTATTAGCAATGCAATATCCTGTAACCAGAAATGTTGGATGATCGATGTTATGGGAGGATGGGAGGAGAAGACATGAGATTGCATAGGCAGAAACATAAAGGAGTGGGAGGATCTCATGGATGGAAGAGCTGCTGCCATTTGGTAATAAAATGTCTGGGGGGATTATGAAGGGCATTTAAAAGGGATACTTTTTATGGCTTTATATGGATGAACATACGTTAATATACATAGTAAGTGTCCAAAAAATATTTGTTTACTGAGTGAACGTGTCATAGGTACTTACCATAAGTAATACACTTTATACGCTTGTGTGTATGTGTATAGTACTTTATGTGTCTATCGTATCTAGTACACTATTTCTTTCTCTTTTCCACTCAAAATCTCTGTTTTTAAAATTTGAAAATAAGACTTTCCTTTGCTTGATAGATCCTCATGTATTGAACAACCATCCAAAAGTTTTTTTCTTTTAATCTCAGTCTACCAAAGCTATAAATTTACTGATGTGACTATGCTAAATTATATGTGGAGCAGAATTTTGAAGAATAAACACAATAATTATCTTGAAAGTAAAATGACCCAGTAACATACCCTTTCCTAGAAGCATTAACATTTTCATACTTACCCTAAAAAGTGTGTCAGAAACTATTAAACTGAAATGCAGCTTTCTTTCAAAAGTTTATTTACATTTCTCCTAAAGTAGAGAGTAATGATAAACAGAGTGGGAGGATGAGAGCACATGAATACCTGGGTTTGTGGGCTGGAGAAACATGCGTAGTTTTACACACAAAGAAGTGGCGATTCACTAAGTATTTATTCACCACCCAGTAGGAGCCAAATACTGCAGATATTCTGCCAGGCACTATGGTAGGCACAGAGAGGAAACACACATGAATAGCATAGGTTTTATGGTAGGTATCAGGCAGGGTGTGTCAGCAACGACATATATTTTACCTAATCTGTCTTCTTATGACAGATATTTATCGACCCTGTCTTTCTTTCCACACTTAGAGCTGTGGGTCCAAATGTGAACTCTCCTAGAAGAGGGAGGAACTCTTAACTTAGAAAATACATCTGAGAGTTGCAATTTGTAAGCTCGTAGACACAGAGGAGGGCTGAGAAGGATGGGACACTGAAATGACTAAGTAAAGTCACGGAGTTGGAACCCGAAGAGTCCAGATATCATGTATATAGCCCAGTATTTTCTCAGTAAATTACAAATCAAATGCTGCCCTATAGATGATTTATAGGTGACAGATATTAGATATTTGAAGAGATGCAAAATATCATGGAGGAAATAAGAAAGAATTGAAACTATTACTGGGGCAAGGTGTGCCAAGGACCTGCTCCATAGTTACAGTGACTGCTCTGTTTTCGTATTATCAAACTCAGAGTACAATCTCTGCATGATTAATAGGTATCTTTCTTTATCCCTTTATAGGTAATTTAGGCCTCAGCCAGGCATTAATTCCTAAATGGATCACCTCACTCCCAACAACGTGACTGAATTTATTCTCTTGGGACTCACACAGAATCCACACTTGCAGAAAATACTCTTCATTGCCTTTTTGTTCATTTTCTTATTTACTGTGCTGGCCAATATGCTCATTGTCGTTACCATCTCCCTCAGCCCCACACTTTCAGCTCCCATGTACTTCTTTCTTACTTACTTGTCCTTCATAGATGCCTCCTTTACCTCTGTCACCACCCCAAAAATGATCATTGACATGCTGTACCAGAGGAGAACTATCTCCTTGGGTGGCTGCCTGACTCAGATCTTTGTGGAACACTTCCTGGGAGGATCAGAGGTCATCCTCCTCACTGTCATGGCCTATGATCGCTATGTGGCCATCTGCAAGCCCCTGCACTACATGACCATCATGAGACAGGGCCTCTGCTGTCTCCTGGTGTTTGTGACCTGGATTGGGGGAATACTGCATGCCACTGTGCAGGTTATTTTCATGGTCAACCTGTCCTTTTGTGGCCCCAGTGTCATCGACCACTTCATGTGTGATTTCTTCCCACTGTTGAAGCTTGCCTGTAGGGACTCCTACATGCTCATAATTGTGGTGACAGCCAACAGTGGGGCTATGTGCTTGCTCATTTTTTCCATGCTGCTCATCTCCTATATAGTCATCCTGAGCTCCCTGAAATCCCAAGGTTCCAAAGGACGACGCAGAGCCCTCTCTACATGTGGCTCCCACTTTACTGTAGTTGCACTCTATTTTGTGCCTTGCATATTCACCTATGTGCGTCCTTTGGCCACCTACCCTATGGACAAGTTGGTGGCTGTGTTCTTTGCAATCTTCACTCCCATGTTAAATCCTATCATTTACACAGTGAGAAATACAGAGGTGAAAAATGCCCTGAGAAGTTTGTTGAAGATGAGAGTAACTTAGGCTGTTCATAACACCAAGAAAGTGGTGATATATATATATATATATAGGGACGATTATATGTGTTGTAAACTGTTAAAGAAAGTTAACAAATTCTGCAGATCACTGACAGAAAAAAAAACCCCACATGCTAACATTTATTGAATACTTAACAGTGGTTAAGCTCTTTCATACATTCTTTTGATAGCTTTTAATGTACTTTACCAAGGCTTCAAAGGTCATGTGCATAGATTCAGGATATGCAATGGAAAGAACAACTATTGATCCCTAGTTTGACGATTCTAGAGTGTATTTTTCTCGAATCCCACTGCTACTTTACTAAATTTTTCATACATATGTTACTTGGATGAAATCAGCTTTTTCATAGAACCATGATCTCAGAACTTCTTTTGCTTTTGCTTTGTCTGTTGTAAAGGAAAAAAGAGGATGAAAATTCTTAGCTGGATGTAGAAGGGACAGATGGGGAGTGAAAAAATTCACTACAGATTTTTTACTTTTGGCACTATGAATTAACAAAAAGCAAAAAATACAGATACAAAAGGAAGAAAGAATAATTTAAAGCCAAACTTTATGGGGTTTTTTGGCACAAGAAATAAGCCAGAAATGTTGAAATTACTCTTAATTTTGTCTTATTTTCATAAATATCCTTATGGCTCACAGTTTTTCTTGAATATAAAGGAAGGTTTTTCTTTTTCCTTACCAAGACTTAAGGAACCATTTGAAACAATAAAGATAAACATTCTTCTATTTAAACTCAACATAAAGGCATATACTTAAGTTCCAAAGGTATTGCTCTGTAGATGTGATATGTATATTTACACTAAAGGAACACTGTATTATCTATCAGGCATATTCACTTAAGTTAGTTGATTTTTCATGTATTAAATTGGTAGTTCCAATATTACTGTCACCATTTTACAGAGAAGTTGATGCCAAGAAAAGTTTACTAATTTACTTGCCTCAGGTCACATATCTAATGTTTCAGCTACAAAATTTGAATCCAGGTCTTTCAGATCTCAGTCCTACTTTCTTTGAAATAAAACTCAGTTGTCCATGTTTACGTCTATAGATAAGAAACTTTTCTTCAGTCTTAATGATTCACGTTGTCCTTCAATAAAGATTGTGTCAAATTTGTTGTAGCCTTGTCTCACATGTAGCCATATATTTAAGCAATTATACTCCTCTATGGACAAGGAAAATCAGATCTTTCTATATTAGTACATAACACTATAAATCAAAGCTTCTCCAACTATACCACATCAACTTGTGTTACTTCTCACAAAATTCCCTTTCTCAAACTGTGGTCCTCTAGAGCTATTTTTTATTTTGACCATACAGTAATGCCAGAGCATGGTACACTGTTCTTTTGGGTGACTAGGTGTTCTAGCGTATGCATGGCTCTACAAAATTCGTAAGAAATAGGACCTTTTCCCACAGATTCTACGCTTGAAAGACCATATAAACAGAACTTAGTACATTAAAAAGGATCAAGTTTACAATTGCTGGTGAGAATCAAACATTTCAGCAGAATCTGGATTAAATGATGTGGTTCATTTTGACTGTCACATAGGAGATGAGAGAAAGCCAGTGGTAAGGAGAGGAAAAAGTATTGAGTAAATATTGTTTCTACTCTAAGACAAAAGAGGGAAAATAAGGCCAACGATTGTGTCTTATAGGTAACACCAAGTGCTCAGGGGAGGGGTGATAAGATTAATGAAACACAAATTATAAATTGTCAACAGCAATCTTGGAAGCTGTGAGAACTGAAGGAGGAAATGCAAGTCAGTCTGACATTCTCAGTAGATGGAAACCTCTGGTTTGTGAATAATTTTAAGTCATGTTAAGATGTCCCTTTTTATTCATCATCAAGAATCTCTCATGAGGTCCAACTGCCATCTGATTTTTTCTGATACTTAAAACAACATATAAGGAAGTAAGTATATCTTCCACAAACAATTAATAAGGTAAATAATATTTGGATCTGTTGTATAAGGATGCTTTGGTTTATATGGACTTTTAATTCAGTGAAAATAGGCATTAAGTGAGGAGAGATCAATAATCCGTGTTTAATGCCAACCATAAGGCACAAGTTTTGATAGGTTCTTTACATACTTTAACTCTTTTAGTGTAGCAACAAGTTTTATTAGTCTTTATTCCATTTTATACAAGCAGAAAATGAGGCTCAGTGAAGTTAAGCAACAATATCAAGTCTTTTAGACTCTGTCATCTCTACTCTTCCCACTTCACAATACTGCTTGCCAGCATGATGTCAAAATTTCAACACACAGAACTGATCATTGGTTGCATTGTCAAGATTGCCCTTGAGGCATTCATCCCTTATTTTGGGGCATCACTTTCTTCCCTCGGCTGTCCCTTGACCTCCTTCTCCTAGGTCACGTGCATTCTCTTGATTCCTCATGTGTTAGAGAAAAGCCATCTGATGATCTTGTAGGGGAGTAAGACATTTCCTCTACCCAAAATGGGTTCATCTGGCTGGAGAATGAAGTTAATTCACATGAGACAGAATAGCAGGAGAAAACTAAACAAAGGTTTATAACATGTATACATGGGAGAAGTCAGGCAAGCTGAGCAACTCGCCAAAATGGCTGAAGTCCCCATGTAAATATCATCTCGGCTAAAGACAAAGGAGGATGTTGGGGGTGGAGAGGGGGTCAATCATGGGAGATTACCACACAAGTACAGTAAACAAATGCAGATTTAAGTCTTTGCCTTTGGCATTGATTAAGAGCTTCTAGAGAGAAGGTCATCCCCTTTCTTCTCCCTGGTACTAGAGGGAGGCACCTTTACAGATAGAGATTTCCTTTACAATGTAAATGTCTCCTAACAAAGGGCCAGCAAGTTCCACCCCTCAGAGCCTCCTTCCCTGTCCCAGTTTATCAAAAGCAATCAGCCCAATAATCCTCATACCAAAGAGACATATCTTGGCGTGGCCAAGACCAGTTCCCCACAATCTCATTTCTATAGGTGTATGTCCCTACATGGGCCTCGTGGAAAGTGAGATGTAATGGGCTCAAGAAATAAAAGTCAAAGGAGAAATTTCAAAGAAAGTGACACAGGTGAGAGACATGTTTGGAGGAAGAATAAGGAACTCGATCATTGAGGAGACTGATACTCTGGGCATGAGGGTAGCACTTTGAAGAGCTAAATGTTGTTTCTATAGGACTTTTCCCATTATTATCTCATAGTGCTAATATTTATTACTTGAAAACTGGATCCATTGTCATTTAAGTTCAGCAAATTTTGACTTAGTTCATTTATCAAAATATATTGTTCAGTGCCAACAGTGTGCTGGAGAGTTCTGGGGGCTGTTGAATACCACAGACAAGAACTGTGTTTGTATGTGATGCAGGGTCGGTGAGCCGAGGAGTCGAAAGAAAGATTTCTTGGACTCTCAAGATCTGGCAGTAGTGCTATTTTATTTAGAGAATAGTGTGGAATAGCATGGGGACAGGACCCATGGGCAGTCAGAGCTGCTTCGTGGGGACAGGGCCCACAGGCAGGAGGAGGTGCTGCTGCAGCTGCTTCTGCTGCAAACATGGGTGGAGAGTAAGGCTAAATTTAAGGCATAGGTATGTGAGCCATCTCTTTACAAAACAAAGAACATGTAAAAAAATTAAAATGGTATCAGTGCAGGTGGGGTCTGGCCATTGGGTGGTCCCACAACTTTTAGATAAGAATCAAATCGGATTAAGTAAAGGCCAGAAGCCACCACCCTAAATCAGTTACATGAGGTTGCCAGACAGTAACCAACTTAAGTTCTTGCCTTCCCCATTAAGAGTTTCTAGAGATAAGGCCATCCCCCTTCTTCCTGGCACAGAGAGGAAGGCATCTTTACAGATGGAGGTGTCCCTTACAAATGTAAATGTTTCTCAGCAAAGGGCAATCAAACTCCAGTCCTCGGAGCCTGCTTCTCATCTGCTGTTTTAAAATTAACCAGCCTAAAATCCTCATCAGTATGGATCTTAAATTCAGGGCGGAATAGAGGGATAATAAACAAGTTAACACATAAATAAAAATGTAATTGTGTTAGTAATAAGTTTGCTGAAAAACATTTTATTGAGAGGGTGACTCAGAGGAGAAAAATTAGATATAGATTTGTGTAGTTTGAAGCACAGCTAGAATTTTAGTTAAGATCAAGGTTAAAAAAACACATTATTTCTCCCCTTTCTTTTGTAAGTAAGTTTCTTTAACACATGCATTTGCAACGGGGATGTTATCTCCCCAAAGGTAGGTAAAAATGATTTCTATGGAGACGAAAATATCTTACTGCTTTTACATATAAAGCATAGATATACATAAAGTACATAAATAGTATATCTGTGATGCTAAGATTGTAGGGGGGTTGTTAGGGAAAGAGTATCTAAAAAGGTGCCTTAGGCGGGCAATACTGAAAAAAAAGGTGGAGGAGCACTGCCTAACCCACAGTTAGGTAAGGACATGGAGTAATGTTAGAATGTTAGTAAAGATAATCCAAGTGCAGAGGTTGGTGCATCACCTGTGAGGATGATATTTAGTAAAGCTGAGAGACTCTTCTTTCTCACGAAACTTCCCAGGGTATGTGGGCAAATGTTAATGACCAGGTGTAATCTGTGAAGTATATTGTAAATGTAGCATATTGATATTTTTTTACTATTGAAAGTGGAAAAAGAATAAATACTGTAACCCCAAATATTTCTAAATTGAAAACATGTCATTTGGGAGTACAAGTTGTTATGGGGTCAGACAGAATTTAGTTCTTATTTTTTCTGGCTGAGGTACCTTTTTTAATCCTTAATACTTGCAACTGTACTTCAACTAGATATGACACAATTTTAATAATACTCTTAAAAGATGAAAGAGCACCAAATTAGGTGACAGAAAAATTCAGTCTTGATACGTGCTATGTGGTCAAGAATAAATCCTATTGACTTTTCTTCATTTACATTAATGGGCAGATGGATCATTGTATGGCCATTCTGTTATTGAAGAAGAGATCTTAGTTGTGGAGCAAATAATTGAATGGTTAATACAGCGATCTGATTTTGTGTTTGTGGAGCATGAGCTTGACCTGGCTCCAGTGAAGTTCCGCCCCTGGGAAAAGCAGATCATTGCAGAGGTGGTTGGGAATTCACTGGTATGGTGATTAGCTCTTCAGTCAGTAGAAACATAGCCTCAAAGGAATACAATTAGAGTGATGCAAGTGTGCACACTTTGAAATTCTATGCCCTTTGAAAGTGCACTCTGCCCTCTCTAGGCCCAGGGCTACTACCCAAAGGAAAACGTCTTATTAATGACGTTTCTTCTAAGATGTGGATTGGATACTGTTTACAAATTAAGCTCAAAATGTAGCCAAATGGCAGACATACTTCCACAAATTATTTTGTAAACAGTTTACCTGGCTGTGTTTTGGGGCAGCATTTTCTATTTAGATGAAATTCAAATTCCTCTGCCAACCACAAGGGTTGTTTTCTATTTAAGTCGTTGGACACTTAGAGCATATATTTCAAATCTTTCTTTAAAATTATTAGAAACTCTGATTCTATCAAAATAACTTCCCTTTTTTATTGTGGTAATGTTGGTTCATAGCATGTTAATTTCAGGTGTAAATCATTATATTTAGATTTCTGTGTAGATTGCATCATGTTCACTACCCAAATACTTATAATCCATCACCACACACATGTGCCTAATTGCCCCTTTCACCCTCTCCCCTCCCCCCTTTCCCTCTAGTAACCACCAATCCAATCTCCGTTTCTATATATTCATTTGTTGCTGTTTTTCTCTTTTACGTATGAGTGAGATCATATGGTATTTGACATTCTCCCTCTGACTTATTTCACTTTGCATAATACTCTGAAGTTCCATCCATATTGTCACAAATGATTCGATTTCATAATTTCTTATGACTGAGGAGTATTCTATTGTGGATATATACCACATCTTCTTTATTGATTCGTCCCTTGGTGGGCACCTAGTTTGCTTCCAAGTCTTGGCTATTGTGACTAATGCTGCAATGAACATAGGGGTGAATGTATCTTTACAGATTTGTGTTGTCATGTTCTTTGGATGAATACCCAGCAGTGGAATAGCTAGATCATATGGTAGTTCTATTAATTTTTGGAGGAATCTCTGTATTGTTTTCCATAGTTGCTGCACCAGTTTGCACTCCTAGCAACAGTATATGAGAGTTCCCTTCTCTCCACATCTTCTCCAACACTTGTTGTTTCCTGTTGTGTTAATTACAGCCATTCTGAGGGGAGTGAGGTGATATCTCATTGTAATTTTGATTTGCATTTCCCTCATAGCTAATGATGTTGAACATCTTTTCATGCGAATGTTGGTCACCTGTATATCTTCTTTGGAGAAATCTCTGTTCAGATCTTTTGCCCACGTTTTAATGGGATTATTAGTATTTTTGTTGTTGAGATGTATAAGGTCTCTGTATATTTTGGATATTATCCCCTTATCATGTATATGGCTTGCAAATATCTTCTCCCAGTTGTTAGGCTGTCTTTTCATTTTGTTGATGGTTTCCTTTGCTGTGCAGAAGCTTTTTAGTTTGATGTAGTCCCATTTGATTATGTTTTCTATTGTTTCCCTTTCACGGTCAGACATGGTACTTGAAAATCTGCCGCTAAGACTAATGTCAAAGAACATACTGCCTATGTTTTCTTCTAGGAATTTCATGGTTTCAGGTCTAACATTCAAGTCTTTATTCCATTTTGAGTTAATTTTTGTGCATGGTGTAAGATAATGGTCTACTTTCATTCTTTTTCATCTGGCTGTCTGGTTTTCCCAACACCATTTATTGAAGAGATTTTCCTTTCTCCATTGTGTGCTCTTGGATCCCTTGTAGAAAATTAGCTGTCCATAGATGTACGAGTTTATTTCTGAGCTCTCAATTCTGTTCCATTGATCTATGTGTCTGTTTTTCTGCCAGAACTATGCTGGTTTTATTACTATGGTTTTATAGTATATGTTGAAATCAGGGAGAGTGATATCTCCAAATTTGTTCTTTTTTTCTCAAGATTCCTTTGACTATTTGGAGTCTTTTGTTGTTCCATACAAATTTTAGGATTCTTTGTTCTATTTCTGAGAAAAATATTGTTGGAACTTTGAAAGGAATTTATTGAATCTGTAGGGTGCTTTAGGATGTATGGGCATTTTAACCATGTTAATACTTTCAATCCAGGAGCATGGAGTATCTTTCCATTTCTTGATGTCTTCCCTAATTTGTTTAAAAAATCTTTTATAGTTTTCAGTGTACAGATCTTTCACCTTTTTGGTTAAGCTTATTCCTAGATATTTTATTATTTTTGTTCCAACTGTAAATGTGATTGTATTCTTAATTTCTCTTTCTGCTACTTCATTGTTAGTGAACACAACTCATTTTTATATGTTGATTTTGTATCCTGCGGCTTGACTATATTCATTTATTATTTCCAAAACGTTTTTAGAAGATTCTGTAGGGTTTTCTATCTATAAAATCATGTCATCTGCAAATAGTGATCGTTTCACTTCTCCCTTTTCAGTTTGGATTCCTTTTATTTCTTTTTCTTGCCTGGTTGCTGTGGCTAAGACTTCCAATACTATGTTAAATAAGAGTGGTGAAGTGGATATCCTTGTCTGGTTCCTGTTCTTAGAGGGATGGCTTTCTGTGAGACTAAGGACACCAAGATGACCCTGAAAATCAGAGTTGAGTATTTTTTCCCTTTTTATTGTAGAGGTTGTGGTAAAGCAGGGTGAACTTCAGTGTGCTGACTATCCTTTTTAGGATGCTGTCCAATGTAGATTTTCTTAATGAGCTTGTTGCAGCAGAGAGGATGATTTCAGATAATCAGAAGTTTTACTTATAGTGGCATTTCTATTGAGTCCACATATATCAGAGGCTGTTAACCTTTCATGTAGCAGATCCTGATTATTCAGCATCCTCTATGACAAATTTACTTTTTCCTCTCACTGAAACTATAATAAGCACCAGTGTTAGTTCAGCAAAACAAGAGCCGTATAAAAGAGTAAATTATAAACTTGAGTCTTCAATAATAAGAACCATTAGATTTAACAGATCATCTTGGAATTTATTTAAATCCTCTCAAAATTATAAAAGTATAACTAGACTTTTTAGTGTTGATATAAGAAACAAATCCAGATATAGCTGTAAAAAGAGATACAGACACTGGTATAAATGTAGATGCAGATGCAGAGGTGTTTTCTGTTTCCTTATATCAAATATCTCCTCCTGGAGGAGAGGGGGCAGTGTATCTGTCTAGTCATGTTTATTTTTTTATGACAATTGATGGTTTATACTGCTTTGAGAATAGCATCTATGTCTATATTTACTAAAGTAATTGAGGAAACAATGTGGTAAGTTACATGAGTTTATTGAATTCCAGTAAACGACTGTGTTTATATTTCATTTCATTTCATTCATTATGTAGTCTTCATAAACGTATTACCAAATAAGGAGTTTTTAAATTAACTTTAATTACAGAACTGATACTGAAACATAAACTCTTTAATAAAAATACTGTATACCTCTAAAAGCCCCTTTGGCCATCACCCCCTTTATTTCTCAGAAGTAAATCTTTCCTTCCACACATTCTCCAATTAATTTATGAGCACAAATGTTCTCATAGAAACTACACAGTAGTCTGTGGTTGTGATTTATTTTAACATACAAGTTATCATACTGATTACCTTTGAGTACTTTATTATATTTTCCACTCAAAAATATATCTTAGTGATTTGTATCATAGTAAATATGCCACAAGGATCCAAAATTTAAATTTCTACCTTGTTTTCCATAATAAGAACGTACCACATCTTATTTCCATTCTACTGTCAGATAGATCATTTCCATTTTCCAAATTTGAAAATCTGCTATGAATATATTTTTCTATGTTTTCTGGAGTATTTTCACTGGGCCACTCACCAAAGTGTTATATAAACAGCCTTTTTAACTTTATTTTTATGAAGTTGATGA
The DNA here is from genome assembly GCF_041296235.1 of Equus asinus. Lineage (NCBI taxonomy): Eukaryota > Metazoa > Chordata > Mammalia > Perissodactyla > Equidae > Equus > Equus asinus. The sequence continues at coordinate 18,312,837 of NC_091806.1, forward strand.
GTAGGAGTAGTATCTCATTGTTGTTCAAGCTTTATTTCCCTGATTCTAATGAGGTTGGGCGTTTTTATATATGATATTGGCTAGTAGTAATTTCCTTTCTGTGTATTGACTAGTCAAATGTTTTCTTTTTTAGAAAATTGTGTTGCTTATCTTTAAATTATTGCTTTGTAGGATTTATATTTACACTCATTTTGTCACTTTTTTAAATATTTTGTTCAAGGTGGGCACAAAGGGTGAAGTGGTGCACCTATAATATGACTGACAAATAATAACGTGCAGCTGAAATTTCACAATGTTGTAAACTATCATAATCTCAATAAAAAGTAAAAAAACACTTTGTTCATATAGAATTTTTTCATACAGAAAGTATAAATATATATTTTATGAATTTGCTTTCTGTAATTTGCTTAAAACGAATCCCTATTCTATGAAATAAATCCATTATAATTATTTCTCAAATATTTTTCCTAGTTTTATTTGACAAATTTATATCTTTCAATCATCTGGAATATAATTTTTATGCCTTGTGAGGTATTTTTTTCCTCCAGAGGGAGATTCAAAGTCCTAACATCAGTTACTGAAAAGTTCATTATTTCACATCAATTTTAAATTTCAATTCAAACATAGAATAAATTCCAATATTTTATGTGTTTATTTATTGGCTGTCCTATTGTCTAGCTATCTGCTTTCATCAATTCTTTAATTGTCATAGTTTTCTAATATACTTCCATTCTGAAAGGTATGTCTATGTTCTTCATTCTTTCTTTTAAAAAGTTAGCTTAACTACTGTAGATATTAACTGTTTCTGAATTTCGGAATCAGATTTTCAAGTTTCATGGAAGTTTTTGTCAGAATGTTTGTTTTAATTATTGAATGCATTGATTAATTTGGGAAGAATTGACATCTTTTCTATATTGATCCCCCCTAGCCATTAACATGGTATATCTTTTTACTTGTTTCAATATTTTTATATTTTTTAACACCATTCTATATTCAAGGAGGGAATTTTATCTGTAAGGACAAATAACCACAGTTAAAAGAATCTTTAACATTTTATTTTAAACAAATCACACTGCAGCTCAGAACCATTGCAATTGGAGTTTTGCTTGTGTGACAGTGATATTGCCAGAGATTTTGCAAAAAATCAGACCACAGGGTGTTAACTTGGGATTCATGGATTCAAGTTCAATCGAAAGTCCATGAACCTCTTAAAATCCTATTAAAAATATCTTTATATGTCAAATGTGCATTTTCCTAACACAATGTCACAGGAACTCAGAGGGAATAATGGACAGTGTTCAATTGCTGTTATAGCTCTTCACAATTAGGCTGACATATTTTATCAATGTGTTGGGTTAATCTTTTTATAAAAATGAACCTCGAGTTTAGCTGTTTGTGACACATTTTAGATGAGTTTGGAGAAAGGAAGTAAGAGATGTAATATAATATTTTACACCAAAGAAATATTTTCTTTTTAACTAAAATATTATAAGGATTGGTCCCAGGAGCCTGTAATGAGCCTGGCAAAGAAAGTTAGTGGCTCAATTCAAAGAGATACAAGATAGTGGAACAGATCTAGTGAAGAAGAGTGTCTGGATGCAGTTTGCCCCTCAGTGTGCTGCCATAAAAGAAAGTGTCAGAAAATGTGACCAAAGGATAAAAATGATGAGAACTCCTTGCTTAGACTGGGAAGTGAACTGTACTCTACCCGTAGGTAGAGATTGTATGTATTTTGTACACTGCTATACTGTTAGTACCAATTATAGGGGTTGTATCATAATAAACCATCAACATATTTTCATTGAATAAATAAATGGCCTTTAAAATAAATCAATAATTTTAAAAAGCTCAGTGTTTTCGAGTATATTAACTTCCCTCTCTATATGATCAAACTCACAGAAGCAATAGGACAGAAAAACATCACAGAATTTATCCTCCTGGGACTTTTTAGCTATGAGGATGTGAAGGTTGCCTGCTTTGTCCTGTTCTCGCTTTGCTATATTGCAGTTCTCTCAGGAAACCTGCTCATTCTTCTTACCATCAGGAGCAGCCACCTCAGTGAGTAGCCTACATGCTTTCATGGATGTCTGCTTCGGCTCCACAGTGGCCCCCAAACTGATCACAGACTTACTGGCCCAGTAAAAGACAATCTCTTACAATGGCTACATACCCCAGATGTTTTATGCTCACTTCTTTGGTGCCACTGAGACCTTCATCTTGGTGGCCATGGCCTATGACCACTTTGCAGCCATCTGCAGGCCCCTTCACTACATAGTCATCATGAGCAGACAAGTGTGCTATGTCCTTGTGATGGCCTCTATTATGGGAGCATTTATCCATTCAATCCTGCATGTATTGATTATTATTGAACTTCCCTTCTGTGGTCCCAATCAGATAGACCACTATTTCTGTGATGTACTCCCCTTGCTGAAGCTGGCCTGCATGGACACCAGCTTATTGGTCATTGTGACCATTACCACCACAGGAGTGATGTCCATTTTGACCTTTGTTGCCTTGGTAATTTCTTACATCATCGTCCTGTCAACCCTGAGGACTCATTTATCCGAGGGCCACTGCAAAGCCCTCTCCACTTGCAGCTCACACATCACTGCTGTGTTCACGTTCTTCTTGCCCCTCCTCTTCACCTATGTCCCCACTGTTGATTCTCTCAGTGATGATAAGCTTTTTGCCCTATTTTACACCGTGATTGCACCCATATTCAACCCTCTCATCTACACAATGAGAAACACAGACATGAAGAACACCATGAGGAAAGTGTGCTGAGATACATTGTTTCAAGGGAAATGAAGACACTGGTGTTCAAACCTTTGGCAGATCCTGTTCTATCTACAGAATCATTAATGCCAACAGATGCACAGATACAGAGATGTGGAGGGCTGTCATGAAAATTTGCAAGCCCTGAAGAGATAAGGACCGTCAGCCATTCTCTTTCTGTTACTTTTCTGAGACTGTATAGAAGAGAGGTGGACCAGATGATCTCCAGATCTCTTCCAGCTCTGACAATCTGGAATTTACGTCTGACATTTTGAACCCTTCTGCTTTTTATGATCCATGACGTAGTGGGCATTATAGCACTTTTATCAGGGCAAGTTGTGGGTAAATTGTAAAGACTGCATGGTTCGGCAGTTGTGCCCTGCTTTAGGAAACAGATATCTTGACTGAGATACCTCTCACAGATAGAGGTCCTAAGCGTTTCCATTTTTTCTTTTTTGAGGAAGATTAGCCCTGAGTTAACATCTGCCACCAATCCTCCTCCTTTCTGCTGAGGAAGACTGGCCCTGGGCCAACATCCATGCCCATCTTTCTCCACTCTATCTGTGGGATGCTTACCACAGCATGGCTTGACAAGTGGTGCGGAGGTCAGCACCTGGGATCCGAACCAGTGAACCTGGGCTGCCAATGCGGAGCATGCAAATTTAACCACTGTGCCACCCAGCCAGCCACAAGTGTTTCCATATTTTTGAAGCCTCCATTGCAATAAAAAAAAAGCAATGATAAAAGTATGTGTATTGTATATTTTAAATCTTTAAATTAACATTACAATAATGCTTCTAAAATAATGCAATGCAATGTATTTATACTATTCACACTATACTAATGAAACATATTGTCATTGATTCTTAGTACCCCATCAGTGGTGCATTACGGTACAGTCTGCGCTCTGTATTTGTAGGTTCCCCATCTGTGAACTCAACCAACCATGGATCCAAAGGCCTAAGATGCTTGCATCTGTACTGAACATGCACAGAATTGGTATCTTGTCCTTATTTTCTAAATAATATAGTACAACAACTATTTACCTACATTTAGATAGTATTAGGTATTATAAGTAATCTACAGGTGATTTAAAGTAAACAGGAGGATGTGCATAGGTTATCTGCAAATAACTACGCCATTTATGGATTTTGGCATGGGCGAGTTCTGGAACCAATCCACCATGGATACTGAGAGATGACTGTAAAAGTTTCACATTGGATGATGAACATCTTTTTTCGATCTTATGAAGTGTAATTCCATGACTGTATTTGTCTTCATTAGCATACAACTTAATGCTCTATGTAAATGTGCAACATAGAAAATCTACAATCCTGTGAAAGGCCTTGAGCTTAAGAAGGCAGGTAGCTGAATAAATGGAGGCTCCTGGGGTGCATTTTGTTAACTCTCACTGCTCCTTAAGCTAACTAGCATCTTTTGATGTTTTGTTCTATCATTCAAATTATGCAAATCTGTCTCATTTCCACTCAGGCAGGCCCTCGTACTAGGGAAAAATAAAGAAGATTAGATTAAGAAATAGGTAAAACCAACTGAAAACTGAGGCATAAGCCAAGATCATTGTTACATTGAAGTGTTTCCTTAATTTATACAAGATTCCTCAAGCTTTGTGAAGTGGAAGGGACTTCTGATGTCATCTAAGGTCATCCACTAGCACAACATACACCTGAGGAACTGAGGCCTACAGGTTGGGTTCAATATGTATTCAAATAAGAGACACATTTCTATTATTTTCTGGTGCCACATCACCTTCACCATAGTCCCTATTAAGAAATTGTATTGTATATACTTTAGGCATTATTGTACCTTATTCAATAGGAATCCAAGTTTTAATATGAGGAGTACAATTAAAAGTAAATTTAATGTAAGGAGTACATAAAAAATTAGGCATAGGTTGATGAAGATTTTAGCAAGAGTTTTTCTCTTTCAAAAAGCCCCTGACATGTGTACTGCCTGAAAAACTAGAGAACGCAGAACACAAGGCATGGAAGAAAAGTTATAAAAGTTATAAAAGTATACTGAAAAGGAGGTAAGAAAGACAACAGAAGATCAAGTCAGGGTTTAGATTTAATGTTGATCTCCTGGTGGTGATTACCTCATCATGGGATTATCCAATTCAGCAAGGTGAGGGAGAACAGAAATGTCTATAGATGCGTGGACAGGCATCTAATTCTGATATTTATTTTTAATAAGCCTGTTACTGATGCATATGTAGGTCACATTATCCAGAAATGAATTAAATTTGCTTATTGTAACAAATTCGCTATGTGATTTCTCCCAAAAGAAGACACGCCTTTCAGAAGTCAGTTTGAATATGGCTCATATTTATCTTTTTTAAACTCTTTTCTTATAATTTATTAACAAAAGAGGTGGGAAAAGGAATCTACCCAAGTGTCATTAGTAATATGTCCTTCTCTTCCTATGTGCTATCCATGGATGAAATAGTGGGAGGGAGGCTGCTTGTATACGTAGGTATTTAGAATTTGTCCTTTATGTATATAACCAAGGTTATCTTTTGTCCCTCATGCCCCGTCTCTCTAACTTGGCCTTTTATACTGCTCCTTTGAAAGTACCTTACACTAAAGATATTGGAGGTTTGATTAATTCAAGAATATACCTCATAATCCCAAATTCTACAGTTTGACCATGCTGTTCTTGGATCAGCCAGCTCTATATTGACATGTAACAAGCCCTTCTAAAACCTGTGTCCTATACACTAAGCATTTAATTATCACTTATGTGTTCTTGGGTAAGCTGGGGTTCAGCTGATCTAGGTTGAGCTTGATGGGGCTTAATTCCAGACTTCAGGGTAGATTTGCATTCCTTACTTGTACATTATCAGTGTGCAAATCAGGGGGTTTAACATGGAGTGACAATGGTGTAAAATACAGCCGCCATCTTATCCTCTGAAAAGGCAGTACCAGGGTGTGTACACATGAAAGTACAGGGACCGAAAATGTGGATGACCATAGCAATGTGGAAGCCACAGCTAGAGAGAGTTTTGCACCTGCCTTCTGCTGACTGCTTTCTCAGGGACACCAGGATGATGGTATATGAGGTTAGCAAGACAATAAATATCCTCAGTGATGACAGCACTGTTTGCTGTTACAACACCACCAACAACATATGTGTTTCTGCAGGCAAGTTCCAGCACAGGGCAGACAGCACAAAAGTAATGATCAATCTCATTGGGTCCACAAAAGCATAGTTGGACTACCAGAGCCTCTTGGTTAATGGAGTATAAGAAACTTCCCACCCAGATTCCCAGCAACATTTTATTGCATCTGTCCTGGCCCATTATAGCTATGTAGTACGGGAGTTTACAGATAGCAACATAACCATCATAGCCCATTATAGTAAGGATGATGATCTCAACCAAAGAAATGTTCCCCCAAGAGTTGCAACATGCACCCACACAGGAGATAGTTTTGCTCTTGGCTGGTAGGTCAAAAAGCATCTTAGGAGCTGTGACTGAAGAGTAACAAATGTCCACAAAAGACAAGCAATTGAGAAAGAAATACATAGGGGACTTGAAAAGGTTGCCCATGTAAGTTATCAGCATGATGAGGAGGTTTCCCAGAAGAACGACTGTGTAGAAGAAAGAAAACACCCCAAAGCATAATTCTTCAACCTCTAGGTTCTGAGAAAGACCACGGAAAATGAATTGAGTTACATTGTTAATTTTTTTCCAAGGAATTAATCTATGTGGCCAAGTTCCCAAGAGAATTAAATTGTGTGAAAGAAAAACATAAGAAAGACCAACAAAATTTACTTCTAACTCAAAACAAATGTATAGTCACAGTAGTTGAAAATGCAAAAATGGATGCTTACTGTTTCTTAGCATGCATACTTAAAGAAATTGAAGTTCACATATTCTGATCATCTTACTTCCACATGATAGTCCATTCCTTCACTTCAGATGAGGAAACAAAGTCTAGCGAAATAAAGTAAATCCCCTAGTCACACATCTAACCAAGGATCTCACCTCCCTCACCTTTTATTAGGTTTTTTCATCTGTTTGTTTCTAAAAATTTAGTTAGTTCTTATTCTGTCCAAGGCACTCAATGTAATTTTGAAACACTTTCTGTGTTTGGGGATATTGTAACATTTAGATATTTGAAAAGATTCACTTTATTTTTGACACAGAAATGTAAACATATATCTGCATTTTTCCTTCTGAATACTGCCATGAGTATTCAAGTAGTTGAAACCAGGTGACCTCTGCAGGTTCTTCTTAAGAAACGTGGATCTTTTTGTACATGAATTTATGGTCCCCTATTTGATATTGTATGGGAGGAAGACATTTCCTCTACCCACTGTGCGTTCTTCTGGCCAGAGAATGAATTAAATTCACATGAGACAGAATAACAGGTGAAAATTAAACAAAGCTTGATAACATGTATACATGGGAGAGGTTCAGGCAACCTGAGCAACTTGCCAAAGTGGCTGAAGCCCCCACCTTAAATATCATCTTCAGCTAAAGACAAAGGAGGATGTTGGGGGTAGGGGGAGTCACAGGAGGTTACCAGATAAGCACAGTAAACAGAAATAAGTTATTACACAGATTTAAGTCCTTGCCTTCTGCATTGACAAGAGTTTCTAGAGAAAAAGTCATCCCCCTTTCTTCCTGGTATGGACAGGGAGACACCTTTACAGATGGAGATTTCCTTTACAATGTAAATGTCTCTTAACAAAGGGTAAGTAAATTCTGCTTTTCAGTTGCTTTCCTATCTGCAGTTTATTAAAAGTAATCAGCCTAAAATAATCCTCATGCCAAAGAGACACATCTTGAGGTGGCCGATTCCCATCCCCCACAATATCAAGCTCTCAGAGTCAAGAGGTGGTGTGGTGTAGTAGAAAGAGGACCTGATACAAACCTGATTCTGAGACAATGGTGCTGTAACTCTAGATAAATCATTTATCTTCTTGGGGCTTCTGTAATCCAATTTGTGAAATGATATAGTTTCAATTTCATTATCATCTATCATATTTACAGTAATTTCTACCATGAATTAAATCAATTCTCTCAGCCTGGAATAGCCATAAAACTCTGATAAGGAGGCAGAAATAAGAGAAGATAAAGCAATAAAATAAACCTCTGGAGGCAAAGCAAGATCTGTTTGATTTGAATGGAGGGAAGGAGAAGTCTTTGATAATTTCTGGATTCCTCAGAAATTACTTTGCCTTAATATTTTAAAGATTTGTCTGTTAATCAGAAAAAGAAAAAGAAAACCTCTGCCCTTTAATTTCACCATTCCTTCATGTATCCTTTTAATCTTTCATGTTTCATGCTAGTCCATGTAGGATAAATTAAATATTCCTGGAAGAGTTCATCACTGAAAGATACTTTAGTATACTGAAAGACAGGTTTAGGAAGAGGACAATATTTAGTTTAAATGGATAAGTCTTCAGTGATGGAATTTCGGGTACTCTAACAGGGTCACTAGAATGTATATGTGGAATAGTTTTGATCAAAGGGGCTTACAAGTTATTCCTCAAACCAAGCCACAGATGTAAATTATTCCTTTAGTTTTAGGTTAGGATAGGATTGCACAGAATCTTATATAATTATTAGGAATTTTGCCCACCTGAGGCAACTTCATTGCAAGATCTGTCAAGTTAGTGCTTACAACTCTGACTGATCTCTGTTCTTGGCTATCCCTTTGAAGCAAGATTGTGCCTGGCACTTCTAGCTTTTGGGAAACTACAGGGCTGTGTTTTCTCAGGTCTGTATAATAGTGTTGACAGAGCAGTCAGTACAAGTGTACCTTTTCTTATATATTACAAAATAATAATAATAGGAATAGGAATAATTCAAATTCAGACTCAAGCACATCCCTATGCTTCTTTTTACATGTTCATTCCCCTCTGGTTTTTCTTTCTGAATTAAAACTTACTACTCTCACTGAGAGAGTCCTTCAACTTTAGAGAGCTCAAATCCTAGTAGTTTTTGACAACCATGAGTTGTGTTGCTTGCTTTTCATCTAGAAGACTGAGACTTGTTCCACCACTGTCCATACCCTAAGTCCTAAAGGAATTCTTTCTCCTTGGATCAAGACCCATCTCAAAGAATTCCTCTGTCAACTTTCTGAGCATTTCAAACATGGTAATGCCTCAGTTTGTTTAGAAATTATTGGCATTTTCTTATTCACCATCATGTTACCTTATGTGATAGTCATGTATGGATGCACTTCATTACCTTATCATCATCTTAATAATTGTATTCTCCCCTTATTTCTGAACACAGGGTTGTTCTACCACATGCCCAGCTGGGCAGCCAGTGCAGGACAGGTTGCCCAGAGACCAAAGAAAAATCCCAGAGACAGCAAACAAGACATATTGGTTTATTGGGGAATTAACTTACAGGGAAGGTCCAGTGTGGCTGGTGGGACAGGCAATATGCACCCACTACTGCTCCCTGAGAGAAGCTTGTGTAAGTAGGCAGAGGAACAAAGGCTGCATGCTTGCCATGGAGGACTGTCCCTGTATGACCTGCATTCCGAGGACCAGAGCCCCCATTAGAGGGCCTCTATGTTCCCTCAGACTGTGAGGGTCCTTGTTCTAACTATCTCACGAGAAAGCAGCTGGGTTGGCCAAGCCCAGGACTGTTATCATCATGAGTGCTGGCATGTAGTCCAGACAAGGAGCTTCAAGGATACATTGTTTTTAAAGGGGCACACTGGCTAGTGCCCCTACAAATGTCTTGCAATTGTATTACAGTTATTCACAATATAGAAATTTAATTGAATTCTCTTTTTCTGCAAATGTTTTATATTAGTTTTAGAATAAAAACAATCTCACCAGTTTTGTCCAGGGCTTGAGTTTTGCTTTATTTTCCTGTCTTTCCTGAGATAATTTGGGTACAGCTGTCCAAAATAAAGTAAGAGTGATGCTTTGTAAATTGCCTTATGAATAATTAGTACCAGAGAATCTCTGACCCCAAAAACTCAAAGGCTGATAGAGGTTGTATTTATTGCTCACAGTTCTGTCTCTCACCTACTGAAATCTGCCATGTCACAGTATCTTTGACAACAAATGCTCTTTTCTCTACTTCGTGTAAGGTCTTCTTAAAGAGAGTGATGCAAAATGTTAAATGACCTTGGAGAAAGTCTTTCTCCCAGTTTCCCTCGATAATCAGGACCACATCAGAAAACTAACGAGTTTTAATTTCCAGATGCCTTTTCAATTTGCTAAAAAAAAATTGAAAATTTTCCTTTATTTGATAAATTTAAAACCTGATCAATTCTTATGTTTAAGACCAAACACTAATCGTACGCATTTCTGCAAACAAAAGTAATTATAACAGAAGGAGGGAGGGAGGAGGATGAAAGAGGTAATAGGGCATATGCATACAGTGATGGGTGTCAATTAGTCTTTGGGTGGTGAACATGATGTAGTCTACACAGAAAATGAAATATAATGATATACACTGAAATTTATATAATGTAATAAACCAACGTTACCTCAATAAAAATAAAGATGTTGAACAAAAAGAAGTAATTGTTTTATGATTGTTCATTGGACTAATGTGCTTCAGTATATATATTAAATATTAGATATTTAATATAACATATATTAAAATATCTTTTTGGCCTATATCTCTATTGAATTTTACTTATTCTAGTCATTTGAAAGTTCTATTTGATTGGAAAATAGTGGACTCAATAGTCTATTGGGCTTCACTGCTTTTGTTTGCAGTTGAATCTTTGCTGTTTTCTGGAGAAAATGATGGGAAGAAGTTCAATTCCAGCCTATACCTGGGATGAAACATAGTGCAGGCTTTCCTCCTTTTACTTGTTGATTGTAAACCATTAAGGTTGACTCTTGACTACTAATATTCTTTTTTATTTTTTTCTATTCCTACTCTTTTCTTTCCCTTCATTCCTGCTTTTCTTTCTTTCACCTTTCAATCCTCATCTCACCTCCTTCTTCCTTTTTCTTACAATGTCCCAAAATTCATAATACTCTTAGTTGTTCGTATTCTTAGAGGGAACTTATGAGCTGCCACCACTTAGTAGTAAGCACAGCTGATTTCTTGATCCATTGGACCTTTTAAGAGAGGCTATATGTTCGTTTTTCAAACCATCTGTAAACAGTGTATCCATTATGTCCCCTTTCCCTTTGGCCAAGGTTCTCCCCACAGTGAGCCACTTTCCCCACAGTTTCTGGCCATGTCCTGGACACTTCCTGCAGTTGTAATAGAAGGAATAGTCCAAATTACCATCTGGGGCATTCATAGCAAGATGTAAGCTTGATAGGAAAGCCATTAGGCATACTTAGGCTCCAATCACGAAACATAGTATCTATCACCTCAGGAACAACACGGAATCTCTGAGGAAGGATTCCAGAAATGCCCACATGGGTGAAGCCAAGGTCCTGTCAAGTCAAACCCATAAGTGAACTTAAGATGGAGAATAGTTTCATCTATGATCTCTTAATATCATGGTAAAGTGTGGACCATTGATAGAGTGTCTCTGGCTACAAGCAAGGCAAGTATAGGAATCTGGGTGATTCTTCATACAAATGAAGCTCAGTAGAGTTCACTCTTTTGCCACTTATATCTGCTTGTATTTTATAATGATATTAGGGTCTTTTTGGAGAGGGAAATTCCTTCTTCCACTAAAGGAGAGGAGATCAGAGGCATAAATCGACTTCTTCAAGAAGCTAGCCACTTCTAGTTTCCTCATAAGACATGAAGTGGGGTAAAAAAATCAAACTATGTTCTCTACTGCCGCGGCTGTTCATAGGGCTATATCTGATATGCATCAACTTGCTACTCCAAACACTGGGACTTGATCTCCTTTACAGTTAGCTGTTACGTCTCAGTTGCTTAAAATCTCAGGTAAATTTAACTTCACCCAAAAGGGATTTGATTCTTTTTTGCTTTGCCTTTGTCAGCAGAAGCTACTGAAAATCAGCAGTCTCCCTAGTCATCAAATAAATGATTTGGAATAGCACCGCCATTTACAGTATATATTATCTCTGAAATTTAAAGGCCCATGAAGTACTACGCCTCTTTCTTAATGGTAGAAGACATGAATAGAAAACACTACTTTTACATTGAGGGAACCTCTGCATCCTCCAGACCACAGGACTCCTAAGAACTCTAACCATGTGACAATCCCCTGAAACTTCACAATGGTTATCTTCTGCTTTCTGCCTGTATGAACTTGGAGGTGTGTAAGTTACCTATTGTTATGTACTGGATAACAGTACTGAGCCAAAAATTAATGGTTTAAAAGCACACAATTTAATCCAAAAGTTAGTTGTTTTAAATCACAAAACCAAAACTTAAAGGCTCAAAATAAAAACACTTATGTGATTATTATTCTGCAATTTGGGTTGGATCAAACTGGGTGTTTTTTCTACTGATTTTACCTGGAAACACTGATGGTTTGAATGGGGTAGAAGGTCCACTATACCTTCATTCATATATCTGGCAATTGATTCAGATACTTCAGTTCTCTTTCATTCTCCAGTAGTGTAGATTGGGCTCCAGCACACCATAATTGTTTCAAGGAAGTTATTGTTTCATGAAAACTAAATCTTCAAGGTTTCTCAAGACAAGCTTCAGGAATCGTACAACATCACTTTTTACCACATTCTACTCATGTGGTTGAAAGGTTACACGTGACGTGTCACAAGGTTAGCTCAGATAAAAGTAAGTAGAGATATATTCTGCTTTTTAATGGTAAGAATTGCAAGAGTTGTGATCAGTGTATACACAGGGTTATATAGGATACTTGCTAATTCTTACTCACTAGTCCATTTAGCATAACGGTGTCATCAATATAGTGGACAATTGGATGTTTTGCACAGTGTTCAGAAGATTAAATTTGCTGGGATTCTGATATGAAAAAAAAGACAAGAGATAATATGGCCCTCAGGCAAGGATCTATTGTCCTTGCCTCATAAGGTGAATTTATTTTCTTCTACTCTCTCATTGTGTTGGCGAAGAGCTACAAACCAAGTACTAGAGGATCTGATACTCCAATAAGGTTAATACATCATTCACTGAATCTTCCACTGGGAATACTACCTAAATGATATTATAACAGTCCAAAGTCATATAAGTCATATGCTATAATCCATCTACTTTTTACATGGGTGAGACAAATTAATTAAATGGTGATATTATGCAAAACTTCAATCCTTCAAATCTTTTGTGGTTACTTTTATCTTTGAAATTCCTTGCAAAATATGGTTTCATTTCTGATTTCCTATTTTGTCTTTGACATAGGAGCTCTTATTATAGAAGAATCAACAAGAGGTTTCTTCCAGGGGTTATGTATACATATATTACAATTAAATATTTGAGGAATGGGGAAATAATCACAGCATATATTCATTGACACATCAAACCTACTCTGAGGCAGTCTTGTAGCAAAACTCAATTTATCATGTGGCCTTCATAAGCCTCCAGTCTAACTGGAGGATTATGATAGTATTTTAAGTTTCTTCTATCAGTGCAAGGTCAGATATTATATCGAATAATTCTCAAGAGGTCTGGGTATTCTCCTATCCTCAACAACACAGTTCCTCTGGCAAACTGATCCCTTGTCAGCCTCTCCTCTCTCCCAGGAAGCTCATGCACCTTCATGTAATTTGTTATAATCCATAATCCTATCCAAGCTCCAAGGAGATGGCTGCCCATGGAGATTGCCAAAATATTGAATACCAAGTCCTTATTCAATATCCAGAATATCTTTATCCAGAATTAGATTCCTTGTGCCACTCAAATCTGACACTTTCAAGATCCATTCCTCAAAACTGTTCTCCTAGCTCCCACAATTTTAGATTTGTGAAGTCCTGCAAATACATTGGGGGTACAGGCTGTTTCCTTTCACATTCAGAGCTTTACTTATGTCACATTGATATCTGAGTCCATTTATTGGTCTAGGTAATAAGGGTTGTGGCCTTTGATATTGAGAAGCAAAAATATGAATCTTGTGAGGATCTTGTTTCAGGTGAAGTTACTGTGTATTCTCCACTCAAAGGTATGCTATTATTTTGGAGCATGGATAAGGGAATCACTCTGCCAGCCCAAAGGTTAAGAGAATTTGAAGGTCCAAGTTCTCATGTTTTCTCACCCTGAGGCACCTTGGTCACCTGGAACTCTAGTAACATGTAGGACGTTTGCCCTTGATGGGCAGCATTGTGCTCTGAACTTGGCTGCTGAAGAAGATGTCAAAGGTGAAGTTCATACGGTACCATTTTACAGATTAAAAACAGGTGGGCTTTTCTCTTGCTACATGAGAAATAATATTCCCAATAATAAAATTTACGAGCAGGCATTCTGTATGAATTATATACATTAAATTATCAAATACAATGTTGATCAATTGAAATTTTAATCATGATAATTAGGGATTCAAAGTCACTGTTATATACTAACTTTTTAATAACATATTTACACAATGTACATTCCTGGAAAATAAATTTTTAATGATAGTTAATGATCTCTAGGTTTAGCGTTTATCTATTTTTAACAGCTTTGTTGAGATATAATTCACATCCTATACAGTTTGTTCATTTAAAGTGTATAACTTAATGGTTTTTAGTATGTATGTCTGTGCAACCACCAACACTATCTAACTTTACAACATCTTTGTCACTCAAGAAAGAAATCCCATAGCGACTAGCGGTCACTCTTCATTATCTACCACCATCACCAGCAACCCTAGTCAAGAAGTAATCTGCTTTCTTTCACTATGGATTTGCTTTTCTGGACATTTCATATGAAAGGATTCATACAGTATGTTGTCTTTTATAACCTGCTTCTTTCACTGAGCATCATGTTCTTAGATTTTCATCCATGTTGTGGCAATTATCAGTATTTATTTCATTTTTGTTGATTAATAATATTTCACTTTATGTATATCATTTATGCATTCAGCAGTTAATTGACATGTGAGTTGTTTCACCATTTTGGCTACTATGAATAATGCTTCTATGAACATTGATGTATGAGTTTTTGTGGAATATGTATTTTCATTTCTCTTGGGTAGACACCTAAGAGTGAAATTGCTGGGTCATTGGTAATTATATCTTTAATCTTTTAAGGAAATGCCAAACTGTTTTCTGAAGTGATTGCAGAATTTTATATTACCACTAGCATTGTACAAGAACTCCAATTACTCCACATCCTCACCAACACTTATTGTTGTCTGTCTTTTGATTCTGACAGCATAGTGGATATGAAATAGTATCTCAGTATGGCTTAGGTTTACATTTCCTAATGACTGAAGATGTTGACCACCTTTTCATGTGCTTTTGACCATTTGTATTTATTCTGTGAAGATCTCTTTATTCAGATGTTTTTCCAACTTTTAATTGGATTATTGTCTTTTTATTATTAAGTGATAGGAGTTCTTTATATATTCTAGAAACAAGTTCCTTTCAGACACATGATTAGCAAGTATTCTCTTCCAATCTGTGGGTTGGCTCTTCACTTTGTTGGTGACATAATTTTCAGTACAAAAGTTTTCATTTTGGTGAAGTCCAATGGAACTATTCAAAGTCACTATTATGTACTAATTTTCAATAAAATATTCATACATTTTCCACTTATGAGAATGAAATTCTTAATGACAATTGCAGTTCTGTTTTTTTCTATAGAAATGATCAATAGATTGACCAGCAATTTTTATTGGGATGTAGAGATATTGATAAGTTTTTCTTTAATAGAATTCTTTTTCTGAGAAAAATTTTACATACAATGAAATGCATAGCTTTTAATATATGGTTTGATGAGTTTGATAAATGTATATACTCATGTAACCATTAACAAATTCGAGATCCAGAATACTTTCGTTAACTCAGAAAGTCCTGTCATGCCCCTTTCAGTAAGTACCCCCAGATGCAACCACTATTTTGATTTGTTTCACTCTATTTCACTTTTGCCTATTCAAGAACTTTTCATATAAATTGAACCACAGCATTTACCCATTTGTGTATGGTCTCTCTATTTTTGAGATTCACGGTGTTTAGGTGAGTATCATTAGTTCATTACTTTCTTTTGCTGAAGATTATTATGTCTATTCTGACAACTTCTGTCTTTTATATCCAGAGTATTTGCATTTAATGCAATTGTACATTTTTGGAGTTAAGTTCATCTTATTGTAATTTACTCCTTCCTTTGTCCCCTTTATAAATTATTTTCTTTCTTTCCTCTATTCTTTCGAGCTAATTGAGTAGGTGTTTTTTGTTTAGTATTCAACTCTATATTCTCTATTGACATCTATTTTTAATAGACTTTATTTTTTGAGGAGTTTTAGGTTCACAGCAAAATTGAGCAGAGGTACACAGATTTCCCAGTACCCCCTACTTCCACTCATGAATAGCCTTCCCATTATTAATATCCCCACTAATTATTTGAATCTGGTACTTTCTGCTGACTCAGAAAGAGCAAATAGAGGTTGGTGTTAAGATGGTGGCATAGGCAGACTCTGAACTCACCTCCTTCCATTAACACAACCAAGTTACAACTATTTTTGGAACAATTACCACTGAGAGAGAATAGCAAACTGGCTAAAGAGAACCTCTGCATCAAGGGACAATCCTGACAGAGGCCAAAGAGACAGAAACTCCTGTTTGGAGAGAAAAAAGCCACCTTTGTGGTCCATGGAGCTTCACAGCCAGGCAGGAGCAATCTGAAGGTAGGCAGCCTTTCCTGGAGGAGTGGGGAAACTGAGTAGAGGAACATTACTGCTATGAGCATTCTTCAGACTCGACACAACTGTGACAAGTGTCATAATATCTGGCTTTGCTGGCTATTAACTACAACAGGGAATACCTCTGGAACAGCTATCAGACATAAGCAGATAAAAGTCACCTCTTAAAGTGTCCACACAAAAACTGACCCATTTCAGAAGACAACCTAAAATCACCAGAAAGAAAGATCTATGGCTCTTTGGTGAAAAGAGACTTCCCAAAGGACTGAGACATTGACAGCAGCCAATATTGTGACCTAGTACAGGCATGCTGGCAAAGATCCTGGCAGACGCCATTGGAGTTCTTCACTTGGCCTGTTAGCCCAGGGTCTGCCTCACCCACTAGAGAGTTCATTTAATCCATCTGAGCTGGGGCAGGCAGCCCAACCAAGGGCCTGGCTCCACTCAACAGCAAGCCCTAGGGCAACTTTTTGACCTGCATAGACTGAGTGCCTGGATCCTCTGCAGGTGAATGAGTGGTTCTTCTCTGTGGGGCTGGGCAGGCATGAGGAGATTGTGGAGTGTGTGGGGCATTGGTGGAGTGTGTGGGGGCCTCTGCAGTAGGGCAACTGGATCCACTCCAGAGACTCAGGATGTATGGACAGGCCAGGACTGTGTTGATGGTGGGTGTGGATCCATGGGCCATGGGGTTTATCACAGGTTGTAGACCTGTGCATCTCGAACAGTCACATAAGGGATCTGCCCCACTTTAGAAAGCCTGAAAGAATTGGGTACTCCCATGCCTGGGGTCAGTGCCACTCAGCTATAATCCTGAGACAGCTGACAATAACATTGCAGGGCAGAGGCCTAGAGCAATTGTAAGCTCCTGAACCTATCAACCAACCATGATGGGGCACCACATATTTAACAGAAAAACTGCACCACAAATGTGCTATTCGACATTGCAGCCAACTGTTGGGGCAAGCCAAACCAAATAAATTGACTGAAGGGTCCACAGCAGCAATATGCAGCTGAGCATTACAACCAGCTGACCAGGGGGATAGCCTAGCCTGCCTGGGCACTTGCAGCATGAGCAGCCCTGCCACAGCAGAAGGACACATGTAGCCCACACAGGAGTTACTCATGGAACATCTAGAAGTGGTGACAAGAGGGTAGCACATGGCTGGGCCTCAATAGGTGTCTCCCACATAAGGTCTCTTCTCCAAGATCAGGAGACATAGCTGACTCACCTGCTACACAGATATAAGTGCATAGAAAGAGGCAAAATGTGGAGGCAAAGGAAAATATTCCAAGAAAGGGAACAGGGCAAAACTCCAGGAAAGAAGTAAGTGAATAACAATCTACCTCACAAAGAGTTAAAAAATCATAAGGATGCTCACTGATCTTGGGAGAAGAATGGATGAACACAGTGAGAACATCAACAAAGAGTTGGAAAATATAAATAAGAACCAATCAGAAATGAAGAATAGAATATTGGAAGTGAAAAATTCAATAGAGGCACTCAATAGCAGAGTAGATGATACAGAAGAATGGATCAGTGAGCTGGATGAAAGACTAGAGGAAATCACCCAAGCTGGACAGATAAAAGAAAAGGAATTAAAAAGTAGGAGAACAATCTAAGGGACCTCTTGGACAACATCAAGCACAGAAACATTTGTATTATAGGTGTCCTAGAAGGAGAAGAGAGAGACAAATGGGCAGAGAATCTATTTGAAGGTATCATAGCTGAAAACTTTCCTAACCAAATGAAGGAAACAGACATGCAAGTACAGGAAGCACAGAGCATACCAAACAAGATAAACCCAAAGAGGCCCACACCAAGACACATTACAATTAAAATGTCCAAAATTAAAGATAAAGAGAGAATTGTAAAAGCTGCAAGAGAAAGGCAACAGGTGACATACAAAAAAGCCCATAAAGCTATCAGTTAACTTCTCAGTGGAAACTTTACAGGACAGAAGGGAGTAGCAAAATATATTTAAAGTGCTTAAAGGAAAAAGTCAACACCCAAGAGTACTCTACCTGGCAAAGTTAACATTCAGAATGGAAGGAGACATAAAGAGATTCCTAGACAAGGGAAAATTAAAGGAGTCTATCACCAAGGAACCAGTTTGACAAGAAATGTTAAAGGGCCTTATTTAAGTGGGAAAGAGAAGACTACAAATAGGAATAAGAAAATTATAAAAAACAAAAAGGCAATAAAATCACTGATAAAGGCAAAAATACGGTAAAGTTTGCAGATCAACACCTATGAAGGTCAAAAGACAAAAGTACTAGAATTACCTATTTCAATGATAAGAGAGTAGTGGATACACACACACACACAAAGAGGTTAGATATGATATCGAAACATAAAATCTGGGAGGAGAGGAGTAAAAGAATAGAGCTTTTAGAAAGTGGTCAAACCAAAGCGACCATCAACTTAAAATAGATTGCTGTATATGTAAACTATGATACATGAACCTCATGGTAATCCCAAACCAGAAACTTATAATAAATAGGCTAGTAATTAAGAGAAAGGAATTCAAACATAATACTAAAGAAAGCCATCAAACCACAAGGAAAGAGAGCAAGGGAAGAAGAAAGAAACAAAGAAGTACTAGTAAAACACATAGAAAAAAGTCACAAAATGGCAATAAGTACATATTTATCAATAACTACCTTAAATATTGATGGACTTAATGTTCCAATCAGAAGGCATAGGGTGGTCAGTTGGATAAAAATCAAGATGCATATTTATGCCTCATGCAAGAGACACATCTCAGACCTAAAGACACTCACAAACTGAAACTGAAGGGATGGGAAAAGATACTGCATGCAATGGCAAAGAAAAGAAAGCAGAGGTAGCAATACATATATCAGAAAAAATAGATTTTAAAACAAAATCTGTAACAAGAGACACAGAAGGGCACTACATAATGATAAAGGGAACAATCCAACAAGAGGACACAACACTTGTAAATATCTATGCACCCAACATAGGAGCACCTAAATATATAAAGCAATTATTAACAGATATAAAAGGAGAAATAGTAACACAATAATAGCAGAAGACTTTAACGCTCCATTTACACCAATGGATAGATCATCCAAACAAGATCAATAAGGAAACATTGTGTCTTAAAAGACACATTAGACCAGATGGACTTAGTAGATATATATAAACATTCCATCCCCAAACCAAAGAATGCATGTTCTTTTCAAATGCACATGGAACGTTCTCCAAGACTGATCACTTATTAGACCCCAAAACAAGTCTCAATAAATTTAAGAAGATTGAAATAATACCAAGCATCTTTTCTGACCACTAAGCTAAGAAACTAGAAATCAACTACAGGAAGAAAATCAGAAAAGCCACAAATATGTGGATATTAAACAAAGTGCTACTGAACAATGATCAGGTCAATGAAGAACTCAAAGGAGAAACCAAGAAATACCTGGAGACAAATGAAAATGAAAATACGACCTGCCAAAGTCTGTGGGATACAGCAGAAGCAGTTCTCAAGAGCGAAGTTTATAGTAATACAGGCTTGCCTCAACAAAGAAGAAAAATCCCAAATAAACAATCTAACAGTGCACCTAAAGGAAGTGGAAAAAGAACAACAAAGCCCAAAATCAGTAGAAGGAAAGAAATTTTAAAAATCAGAGCAAAATAAATGAAACAGACTAAAAAAAAAACAGAAAAAATCAATGAAATCAAGAGCTGATTCTTTGAAAAGATAGACAAAATTGAAATACCTTTATCTAGGCTCACCAAGAAAAAAAGAGAATACTTTACAAATAAAATTTGATATGAAAGAGGAGAAATTACAATGAGCACCTCAGAAATACAAAAAATTATGAGAATACTATGAAAAGCTATATGTCAACAAACTGGATAATCTAGAAGAAAGATAAATTCTCAGAGTCATACAACCTTCAAAAACTGAATCAAAAAGAAATAGAGAATTTGAATAGACAAATCACAAGTAAGGAGATCGAAATGGTAATCCAAAACCTCCCAAAAAATACACATCCAGGACCAGATGGCTTCCCTGGAAAATTCTGCCAAACATTCAAAGAAGACTTAATACCTCTCCTTTGCAAACTCATCCAAAAGGTTAAAGAGGAAAGGAAGCTTCCTAACTCTCTCTAAGAAGTCAACATAAACCTTATACCAGAACCAGGCAAGGACAACACAAAAAAATGAAAATTACAGGCCAATATCACTGACGAACATCAATGCAAAAATCCTCAACAAAATACTAGCAAATCAAATACAATAATACATTAAAAGGGTCATACAATATGATCAGGTCGGATTTATTTCAGGGATGCTGGGATGGTTTAACATCCACAAACCAATCAACGTGATACACCACGTTAACAAAATGAAGAATAAAAATCACATGATCATCTCAACAGATGCAGCGAAAGCATTTGACAAGATTTAGCATCCATTTATCATAAAAACTCTGAATAAAATTGGCATAGAAGGTAAGTACTTCAACATAATAAAGGCCATATACCACAAACCCACAGCTAATATCATTCTCAATGGAGAAAACCTGAAATTTATCCCTCTAAGAAGAGGAACCAGCCAAGGATGCGCACTTTCACTACTCTTGTTTAACATAATACTGGAAGTCTTAGTCAGAGCAATCAGGCAAGAAAAAGAAATAAAAGGGATCAAATTGGAAAGGAAGAAGTGAAACTGTCACTATTTGCAGATGATATGATTTTATATACAGAAAACCCTAAAGAATCCACTAAAAAACTTTTAGAAATAATAAATGAGTATGGTCAAGTAGCAGGATACAAAAATCAATATACAAAAATCAGTTGTGTTTCTATACATTAACAAAGAAGTAGCAGAAAGAGAAATTAAGAATGCAATCCCACTTACAATTGCAACAAAAAGAATAAAATACCTAGGAATAAACTTAAGCAAAGAGCTGAAAAATCTGTACACTGAAAACTATAAACATTGTTGAAGAAAATTGAAGACAACAAAAAGAAATGTAAAGACATTCAATGCTTTTGGATTGGAAGTATTAACACAGTTAAAATGTCCATACTTCCTAAAGCAATTTCCAGATTCAATGAAATCCTTATCAAAGTTCCAAAAACGTTTTTCACAGAAATAGAACAAAGAATCCTAAAATTTATATGGAACAGCAAAAGACCGCAAATAACCAGAGGAGTCCTGAGAAAAAAGAACACAGCTGGGGCCATCACAATCCCTCATTTTAAAATATAATACACACCTATGGTAATCAAAACACCATAGTACTGGCACAAAAACAGACACAAATCAATGGGACAGAATTAAAAGCCTATAAATAAAATCATACATCTATGGACAGTTAATCTGCAACAAAGGAGCCAAGAACTTCCAACAGAGAAAGGAAAGTCTCTTCAATAAATGATAATGGGGAAATTGGACAGCCACATGCAAAGAATGAAAATAGACCTCTATCTTTCACCATACACAAAATTAACTAAAAATAGTTCAAAGACTTGAATGTAAGATCTGAAACCACAAAACTCCTGGAATAAAATATAGGGAGTACACTATTTGACATCAGTCTTAGCAGCATATTTTCAAATACCATGTCTACTCAGGCAAGGGAAACAAAAGAAAAAGTAAACAAATAGGACTACATCAGACTAAAAATCTTTTGCAAAGCAAAGGAGACAACGAAGAAAGCAAAAAGATAACCCCAAAACTGGGAGAAAATATTTGCAAATCATTTATCAACATTGGTTGATCCCCAAAATATACAAAGAACTCATACAATTCAACAACAGCAAAAAAACAATCAAAAAAATTGGCAGAGGATAGGAACAGACATTTTTCCAAAAAAGATACGCAGATGGCCAAAAAAACATGAAAGCATGTTCAAAATCACTAATTATTTGGGAAATGCAAATCAAAACTGTAATTAGATATCACCTTACACTGGTCAGAATGGCTACAGTTAGCAAGACAAAAAACAACAAATGTTGGAGAGGATATGGAGAAAAGGGAACCCTCATGCACTGCTGATCAGAGTGCAAACTGGTGCTGCCACTTTGGAAAACAGTTTGGAGACTTCTCAGAAAAATAAAAACAGAAATACCATATGATCCAGCTATCCCACAACTTGGTATTTATCCAAGAACTTGAAATCAATGATCCAAAGAGATTTATTCACTCCTATATTCATTGCAGCATTATTCACAATAGGCAAGATGTAGAAGCAACTCAAGTGCCCTTCTACAGATGAATGGATAAATAAGATGCCTTATGTATATGTATATACTCACACACATACACACAATGGAATACTACTCAGCCATAAAAAAGACAAAATCATACCATTTGAGAAAACATGGATGGACCTTGAGGGTATGATGTTAAGTGAAATAAACCAGAGAGAGAAAGACAAATACTGCATCATTTCAATCATATGTGGAAGATAACAAGTACATGGATAAAGAGAACAGACTAGTGGTTACCAGAGGGGAAGGGAATAGGGGTGGGTGAAAGGGATAAAGGGGCACATATGTATGGTGATGGACAGAAATTAGACTACTGAGGTGAACACAATGAAGTATATTCAGAAACTGATAAATAATAATGTACACTTGAAATTACACAATGTTATAAACCATTATGATCTCAATAAAATTACTGGAAAAAAATGGTGTAATTCATAAAAATGGAAGTAAGTCACCCGGAAACACGTCTGTTCCCAACCAGAGCCCTAAGTTGCCCCTCCTTGCATTTCTCAGTAGAAATCTTGCAGAACCAAGGAATGTGAGACGATATATTAAGTGCTGAATGCAAAAAATTGCCAACCAAGTCTTTAATACCCAGAAAAAAAAGTTTTTCAAAAATAAATATGATATAAAGATGTTTCCACACAAACAAAAGCTGAGGGAGTTTGTCACCACCAAATCTGCCTTGCCACAAATGCTAAAAGTCTTCTTCATATTGAAAGGGAAGGACTGGAAACAACATTATGAACACACGTGAAAGTATAAAACTTTATATAGTTACATATGAAGAAAAAGAAATAATATTTTACTACTTTCATGGTGGTATGTAAATATTACTTGATTTTAGTGTAAAAATTAAAAAGAAATGTTTTAAGAATAACTATAACTACAAAAGTTGTTTAGTGGAGAAACTTTATAAAAAGGTGTAAACTGTGATATCAGTAACAAAGATATTATAAAGTGTGTTGAAAGAAGTTAAAGTGCTGATGTGAGTGATGTTAAAATGTTATCACTGAAATACACTATTATAACAATAAAATGCCTTATGTTAGTCTCATTTTAACCATAGATAAAAATACTTATAGATGATACAAAAGGGAAAAATGAAAGGAATCGGAGAATATCACTGCACAAAAACAACAAAATACAGAGGAAAACTGCAAGAGAAGAATAGAATAACAAAAGAAATATGATACGCAGAAAACAAGCAACAAAATGCCAATAACATGTCATTACCTATCAATAATTACTTTAGAATTATTTGGGTTTAAATCTCTAATCATAAGATATAAAGCAGCTGAATGGATTAAAGGAAAAATAGCAACAGTCAACTATATGCTGTCTATACGAAAACCAACTTCAGATTTAAGGACATGAATAGTCTGAATGTGAAGGTGTTGAAAAATATATCCAATGTGAATAACAAATAAAAGTGAGCAGGTGTGGCTATACTTATATCAGAAAAAATAGTCTTTAAGTCAAAAATGGTCAAAGGAAATAAAGAAGGACATTATATAATGATAAAAGGGTGAATTCATCAAGAGAACATAACAATTATAAAAATATATGCACACAACAGAGCACCAAAATATATAAAGAAAATATTAACATAACTGAAGGGAGAAAGACGGAACAATACAATAATAGTAGGGCACTTCAATACTCCCACTTCAATACTAGATTGAACATCCAGGCACAACATCAATAAGGAAGCAGCTGACTTAAACAACACAATAGATTAAATAGACCTAGCAGACATATAGAGAAATTTGCACCAACAGTAATGGAATACATATTAACTATCTGAACCGAAAAGTAGCATGAGAAAGGAAGTAGGAAATATTAGAGCAGAAATAAGTGAAATAGTGGAAAGAAAAATAATAGTAAAATCAATGAAAATAAGATTTGTTTTTTTAAACAGATAAACAAAATCAATAAAGCCTTACCTAGACTAAGAATCAAAAAGGACTCACAAATAAAATCAGAAATGAAGGAGGCGATAGTTCAATGGATGACACAGGAATATAAAAGATCATAAGGGAGTATCATAAACAATAACCCAAAGAAATAGATAAATTCTTAGAAACATCCTACCAAGATTGAATCAATAGGAAACAGAAAGCGTGAACAGACCAATAACAAACAAGAAGATTGAATCAAGAACTTTCTTACAAAAACAGGTCCAGGACCAGAAAGCTTCATGGATGAATTCTACCAAACATTCAAATAACCACAAATACCAAAACTTTTTAAACTCTTCCAAAAAGTAGAAGAAGAGAGAATACTTCCAAAGTTTTTTGAGACCAGCATTGCTGATGCTAAAATCAGATAAAGACAACACAAGAAAAGAAAACTTTATGCCAATTTCCCCGATGAGCATTGATGCAAAAGTCATCAATAAAACACTATCAAATTAAATTCAATAGCACCTTAAGAGAATCATTCATCACAGCCATCTGAGATTTATACCTGTGATGCAAGGATGGTTAAACATATGAAAATTAGTAAAAGTCTTACACCATATTAACAGAATGAAAGACAAAAATCACATGATTATCTCACTAGATGTAGCAAAAGTGTTTGACAAAATTCCACACCTTTTTGTGATAAAAACTCTTAGCAAAATAAGTATAGGAGGAACAGAACTCAATAAAATAAGGTTTTATATAAAAAATCCACAGCTACCATTCTCTATGATGAAAAACTGACAGCTTTTCTTTTACAGTCCAGAACAAGACAAAGATGCCCACTCTCACCACTTCTGCTAAACAGAGTACTGAAAGTCCTCGCCAGAGCACTTAGGCAAGTAAAGAAAATAAAAGGCAACCAAGTTGGAAGAGAAGAGGTAAAATTACCTCTGTTTCCAGATGGCATGATTATATACTTAGAAAACCCAAAGACTGTACAAAAAAACCATTAGAACTAATAAATTCAGTAAAGTTGATACAAATTCAATGTATAAAAAGCAATGGTATTACAATAGAAAAACAAGGAAGTACCTGAAATGGAAATTAAGAACAGAATCCATGTTAGAAATAAAAATAATAAATACTTAGGAATTGACCTACATAAAGAGATGGAAGGCTTCTACATTGAAATTATAAAACATTGATGAAAATTTAAAAGGACACACATAAACAGAAAGACATCCTATACTCATGTGTTAGAAGTACTAATACTGTTAAAATGTATTAATACCCAAAGTGATCTACAGATTCAATGTAATCTCTGTAAAATCTCAATGTGTTTCACAGAAATAGATAGAAAACTATTCTAAAATTCATATGGAACCACAAAAGACCCCTAATAGCCAAGCATCTTGGAACAGAATATAGAACCCAGAAATAAACCCATGCATATATGGTCCACTGATGTTCAACAAGGAATCAAGAACACATAATGTGAAAAGGATAGTCTCTTCAACAAAGAGGGTCGTTAAAACTGCATATCTAGAGGGAAAGATGGAAACTGGACCCCTACCTTACAACATACAAAAAATCAACTCAAAATAGACTAATACTTTAATGTAAGACCCGAAACCATAAAATTCTTGAGAAAATACAGGGAAAAACTTTCTTGATGTTGGCCTTGACAATAATTGTTTTAGATACGACATGAAAAAGAAAAGCAATGAAAATAAAAATATATGTGTGATTACATCAAATTTAGAAGCTTCTGCACTGAAAAAGAATCAACAGAGGCTGGTCCAGTGGTGTAGCAGTTAAGTTCATCTGCTCTGCTTTGCCAGCCTCGGGTTCACAGGTTTGGATTCTGGGCACAGACCTATGCACAGCTTATCAAGCCATGCTATGGCAGGCATCCCATGTACAAAGTAGAGAATGATGGGCACAGATGTTAGCTCAGGGTCAATCTGACTGAGGAAAAATAGGAGGATTAGTGGCAGATGTTAGCTCAGGGCTAATCTACCTCAAAAATAAATAAACAAGCAAACAAGTAAATAAAAATCAACATAAAAAGGCAATGTACGGAAAGGGAAAATATTTGCTAACCATACATTGAATATGGGGTTAATACTGAAAATATATAAGGAATATATGTACCTCAACACCCAAAATACAAATTATTCAATTAAAAATGGGCCAAAGTTATAAACAGATGCTTCTCAAAAGAAGAAATTCAAATAGCTAACACATATCTGAAATGGTGTTCAACATCTCAATTAATCAGAGAAATGCAAGTGAAAACCACAATGATACATCATCTCCAAAATATTGAAAAGGAAGGTGTACTCTAAATTCATTTTATGAAGCCAACATTACCCGGACATCAAAGCCAGATAATGAGATTACAGGAAAGGAAAACTACAGGTCCATATACTTGATGAATAAAGATGCAAAAAATATCGTAAATTGAATTTAACAGTACATTAAGGATTATACACTATGGTTTAATGGGAATTATCCCTGGGATGCAAGGATGGCCCAAAATACACAAATCAACAAATGTGATATACTACATTAATAGAATGAAAGAGGAAAATCATGTCATCATCTCAATAGATACAGAAAAGACATTTGACAAAATACAACATCCTTTCATTGATAAAAACACTCAAAAATTGCATATACATGAAGCATACCACAACATAATAAAGGTCATATATAACAAATCCATTGCTAACATCATACTCAATGGTGAAAGTTTGAAAGCTTTTTCTCCAAGATCGGGAACAAGTCAAGTGTATCCACTCTCACCACTCCTATTCAACATAGTACCAGAAATCCTAGGCAGAGCAATTAGGCAAGAAAAAGAAATAAAATGCATCCAAATTGAAAAGGAGAAACTAATGCTGTATCTGCTTAGAGATGATATGATCTTATGTGTAGAAAATTCTAAAGACTCAACCAAAATACTTTTAGAATGAATAAACAAACTTACTAAATTTGAAGGATACAAAATCAACATACTTAAATCAGTTGCATTTCTGTACACTAACAATAAAACATCTGAAAAAGAAATTTAAAAATATCACATTCACAATAGCACAAAAAACAATAAAACACTTAGGTATAAATTTGACCAAAGAGGGGAAAGATCTGGAACATGGAAAACTAAAAGACTTTCATGGGAGAAATTAAAGAAGAAACCAACAAATGGAAAGACATTTCATGTTCACAGATTGAAAGAAGTGATATTGTTAAAATGTCCATGCTACCCAAAGTAACCTATTATTTACTGTAATCTTTACAAAAATTCCAATGGCATTTTTCACAGAAATAGAAGAAATAATTCTAAAATAAATATGGGACAACAAGAGACCCTAAATAACCAAATCGATTCTGAGAAATAAGAACAAAACTGGAGGTATCACACTTCATGATTTCAAACTATACCGTACACTATAATCTAAATTGTATGGGACTGGCGTTAAAATAGCCATACATCAATGGACCAGAATTAAGTGCCCAGAAATACACCCAGGAATGTATGGTCAACTAATATTTGACAAAGATAAGAATACTCAATGGAGAATCGATAATCTCTTTGATAAGTGATGTATGGAAACTGGATAACCACATTCAGAAGAATGAAATTCCACCCATATCTTACATCACTGGCAAAAATTAACCCAAAATGTATTAAAATCTTAAATGTTAAACCTGAAATCATAAAACTCCTAGAAGAAAACATAGGGAAAAACTCCTTGACATTAGTCTTGGAAAAAGTTTTTGGCTACATCAAAAGCATAAGCAAAATAGCAAAAATCAACAAGTGGGACTATATCAAACTAAAAAGCTATTGCACAGCAAAAGAAACAATCAATAAAATGAAAAGTAAATCTACGGAGTGGGAGACAATATTTACAAATCATCTACCTGATAAATGGTTAATATCCAAAATATATAAAGAACTCGTATGACTCAATACAAGTAAAAACAAATAATCTGATTAAAAAATAGGCAGAAGAATGGAATGGACATTTTTCCAAAGACATACAAGTGGCCAACAGGTACATGAAAAGGTGCTCAACATCACTAATCATCAGAGAAATGCAAATCAAAACCATAATGAGGTATCATCTTATACTTGTTAGAAGAAATATCATCAAAAAGACAAGAGCTAAGAAGTTTTGGTTAAGATGTAGAAAAAAGGGAATGCTTGTGCACTGTTGATGGGGGTGTACATTGGTACAGCCACTATGGAAAACAGTAGGGAGGTTCCTCAAAAAATTAAATATCAAACTACCATATAATACAGTGATCCCGCTTCTGAATACATCCAAAGCATTAAAACAGGATCTCAAAGAGATTTCTGCAGTTTCATTTTCAGTGCAGCATTAGTCAAAATACCCAAGATATGGAAACAACCTAAATCTCTGTCAAATGATGAATAAAGAAAATAGAGAAGAAAATACATTAGAGTGTATGTGTGCATATATACTTTTGTATATATATTTGATATATATGTAAATATACATACATCTTTCATATGCATATTCTTTTTATAATGTAAGTGCCTGACTTAAGATTTGACTGCCAACACATCCATTTTAAAGAAGCATCCAGGGGCCACCTCACAGCTTAGTGGTTAAGTTTGCACGCTCCACTTCAGAGACCTGGGGTTTTGCCAGTTCGGATCCTAGGCATGGACATAGCACAGCTCATCAGGCCATGCTGAGGTGGCGTCCCACATAGCATAGCCAGAAGGACCTACAACTAGAATATACACCTACATACTGGGGGCTTTGGGAAGAGGAAGAAGAAAAGAAGGAAAAATAAAAGATTGGCAACAGATGTTAGCTCAGGTGCCAATCTTTAAGAAAAAAAAAGGCATCCACTTCAAGGCAGGCTATCTTAAATAAATATATTCCCAGCCATGTGAGTAGATAAAGAGCCAGGATGTGGGCCTCCACCCCACCCCATGAAGCTCCCTTTTTTAGAGATCCTGGTTGATTTAGATAACTGGCTATTTGAGGCTCTTGTTATTTTTCTTCTTTTTTTCTCTCTTCTCATTCTTTAAATTGCCTCTCCTATGTTCTGAATTTGCCAATGAACTGTGAGTTCTAGAGACCCTAGGTCTTCACCTTCGACCTCAATAAAACCCCCAGGCTCTCCCCAAACCCCTAAGACCTCAAGTCATAGAAGCTGAGAACTGAATGTTGGTTACCAGGGTACAGGGGTTGTGGGAAATGGAAAGATGTTGGTCAAAGGGTACAGGGTTTCAGTTATGTAGAATGAATAAGTTCTAGAGATCTAATATATAGCATGGAAACTATAATTACAAATACCATATTGTATACTCGAATTTGCAAAGAGGGTAGATCTTAAATGTCATCACACACACACACACACACACACTATGGAAACTAGGTAGAGACAATGGGCATGTTAATTAGTTTAATTGGGGTTATCTTTTCACATTATAGATATCTCAAAACATCAAGGTGTAAAAGCCAAATATATGCAATTTTTG
Organism: Equus asinus; assembly: GCF_041296235.1. Lineage (NCBI taxonomy): Eukaryota > Metazoa > Chordata > Mammalia > Perissodactyla > Equidae > Equus > Equus asinus. Next base: position 18,342,980 of record NC_091806.1, read on the forward strand.
TTGCCAAAAAATCTCAATAAAGCTGTTAACAAAAGTGTTAAAGTCAGCATTCAGATTCACGCAGTCTGACTTCAGAGATTATACTCTTAATCTTTACAGTCTATCACCTACTTTGATGCTAAAATGAGTGTAGTTTATGATCACTGCCACAACTTCTTAATATTTATGGTGTTTTCTGCCATTTACGAAGATATTTGAAATAAGACACAATACAGAATAGAGGTGTTTGTTACTGACTTGGAATCACACATAGAAGTGGTTTAAAACATTGGTTACCATACTTAGCAAAACAACCCCAAGGAATTTGTTTATTTCTCTCACCTTTAGATTTTTCATCCGTATATTTTCCATAGGAAAACATGACTTTGTACTATTTTTGTGAGACACGAACATGATAACCAGAAAGCTTTGGACATATATCAGACACTACTTGTTCCTAAAATAAAAGGAAAACTAGAATTCATAGTTTTTCTTTTAGATGAAGTGCTTTTTAGGGCTGGCAGTCACTTCAAAGGCATCTATTGGATGGATATGATATCCTAGAAATTTAAAAAATTTTACTTCATTTTCCCAGTTTTAATTTGACTAAAAGTGCTTTTGAACGACTCAAACTCTTCCAATTTTTCTTCCCCTTTGTAGCTTTGACTTCTATTTTACAGTTTTGATGTTTTTCATTATATTTCAGTTTATTTCTTTTCTTCTATACCTCCTACCATCAATTATTCATCTAAGATGCAAATCACCATGAAAGTCTGTATAGTATGTGTGTGTGTGTGTGTGTGTGTGTGTGCATGCGTGTGTTTGCCAGTGCTGGTGTTATAGAGAAGTAAATTAGGTAAATTTATGATGAATCATAACATCTCCACTCAGAGTTAATTTAATGACACTCCTCGTGCATGACATGCCACTATGGGACACCAGTGCAGACGCTGAGCTTCATAATGTTTCGGGAAGCAAAAAGAAGTGACAAAACTGAAAACTTGTGTTATTTTAAATGAATTTATTTTAAAATAATCTTTGACAGCAGAATAATATTAGTATTGGTAAGGTTTTCCATTTAAATAAGGAGAAACAGTATTAAAAATGAAACGGAATCTTGTAAGAGTTACTAAGATTGTCATACACTTTAGTATACTGAAATTGATAAATATTAAAAGTCCATATTACCCCCAGCATTCACATCCAAGGCACTGGTGTTAATCTGCTCTGCCCACTCTGGGCACCAACATTCTATTGGCAATTCTAACTTATGATTCTGTACTACCCCGTATTGGGAAGCACACATAGAGAAAGAAAGCAGCTTCCTGCTGCAGTAATGGATCCTATCTCCACTAATTATAGACAAGAGTAGTATTTCTTTAATGTCAATGGTACTTTCTTTTGTTTCATTGACATAATCCCACTTTAAAAAATAATATACATTTCTTTTTCTTCAAACCGGGTTCTACTTCTATATACTTCATTCTCAGAGTATAGGTAGTATCTCTTGTGTATTTTTAATTTTCATTAAGTCCTGACAACATACATTATTTTACTTTCTTACCTCTTAGAATTGTAGGATTCTACTGTTGTAGCTCCTATATACAATCACACAAACAGCTGACTATCTCAAGGTCTCTGTCACATTACATTTATAAAATCCCATACATAAAACCCCAATTATCTTAACAAGCAAAGAAAACAGTAAGAAAAACTATTTTAGAATATTATTATATAAAAAAATCTTTTGATTCAATAATATGCAACTTTTCAAGAAAAAATAATGAGGTAATGTAATGAACTTCTTGATACACAAAGTTAGTTCCTTTGCTCTGGAAGTGTTCAAGAAAAAACAGAATACCTTATCTGAGAGGTGCTAAAGAGGGAATTACTAATCATAGAAAACTAGCTACACTTTACTTATAGATGCCCACATGCTTAACAGTTGTGATCGTATAGTGTCTCTCTTCTTATTGAACCAGAGTATAGACAGTGTTGTGAAGTGTATTTCACCATCTGCAAAAGCAGAATTGAGCTCTCAGGTAGAGAAAGCGTCAGAAGAGAAAGAGGCTGAAGATAGGAGGGGAGCTACTATCTGAGGGCAGAAGCACAGAAAAAGGTAAGACAATCAGGCACATTTTATTAGATTGCATGGGGGAGTAAGGATGTACACTATCATATTTGATATCTGTACAGATTGAGTTGAACCATGACTCAATAAATAATCAACTGAGGCTCTCAATTCATTTTTTGGTTCCTGAGGTAATTTTGATATGCCATAATTTTCTCATTGCATTTTTCACTTGTGAATTCCTCAGTGTGTAGATGAGTGGGTTGAGAAAGGGTGTGCCAATAGTATAAAATACTGCTACCATCTTGTCCATGGGGAGAGTGGTTGGGGGGCATGTATATATGAATATACACGGACCAAAAAATAAGATAACTACAATGATGTGGGAAGTGCAAGTGGAGAGAGCTTTGTTCCTCCCTTCTGCGCTGTGATTTCTCAGTGAATGCAAAATAACAATGTATGAGGTCATCAGAATCACAAAACTACTTGAGCAAATAGCCCCACTGTTAGACACCAACAACAGGTTGATTAAATAAGTGTCCATGCATGCGAGTTTCAGCAAGGGCTGCAAATCACAGCAATAATGATCAATCAAATTGGGTCCACAGAAAGGCAATCTCAAGGCCAGGATAATCTGAGCTATAGAATGTATAAAAGACCCTATCCATGCAAGAACAATCAGGATGATGCAGACCTTCCGGCTCATAATAGTTGGGTAATGTAAGGGCTTACAGATGGCTACATAGCGATCCATGGCCATGAGGATGAGGACAAAGATTTCCATGCAGCCAAATAAATGTAGTGCAAAGACTTGGGTCATGCACTCATTGTAAGATATGATTGTTGTGGCAGAGAGAGCATTCACAATTAGTCTTGGAGCCGTGGAAGTTGAAAAGCAAGAATCAGCAAGGGACAAGTAAAATAGGAAGAAGTACATGGGGGTCTCAAGTGTCTGGTTGGACTTGATGGTCACAATAATAAGCAAATTCCCCACCACAGTTCCCACATAGAAAATGAAGAAGATTACAAACACCATTTTCTGCCTCACAGGATCTTGTGTCAATCCTAACAGTATGAAGTCATTTACACTGTTATTTTGTTTCATTGTTTCAGTCAAAGCAGACAAAGTGTGGGGTAGAAATAGGTAATCTGCAAAGGAAAAAAATTATGAAATAAATACTACATTTGAAGGTCAAATACATGTACTGTATTGTGGAAGTGCCACTTATCCACGGGTGATCACCAACTTCTGTGTTGTTTTCTCTGAATAAAATAGAAATGAAAAGATTTATTCAATATGTTTACCTGACTGTTTATGAAAACAATAAAATATATAAATAATGAAAAATTAAATGATTCTTCAGGCATAATAAACATTAATTTAGGAGTTTTAGTATGAATGGATAACTTCTTGAGCTGAATGCCTTTCTTTAGTTTTCAGTGAAGACCTATTAGAAGCATGTTGAAAAAATAGAGAAAACTTGTGAATGATTTATTCTAATATGCTTTCACATTACATAAACCTGGTAGTCCAGTTATAAAATATCTTCTGGTAAATACTCTGAATATTCAAGGAATGATATCAAAACAAAACTTCCTTAATAAAACCCAAACACACACACACAGGTTGAGAGAGAGGGAGAATGAGATAAAAACAGACACAAATTTAGCAATGAACACCGGGTTAGTTGATCCAGGATCATGAGACTTATTTTAATTTTTTTCCTTGATGAAGTTTATTTCCTTTCACTTTACCTCTCAAACTTTTCCCATTGTTTACAGTTCTAAATTCAACTTCTATCATTAAAGTTTATACTTTTTAAATTATACTCTGTGTCCAAAGTTAAATTATTCCCATTATTCATTATTTTTCTGAGTCTTTCAACATATTTTCTTATAAGGAAGATACTGACATAAGGAGATACTGAGATGAAAACTAAGAAAAAATAGAGGGAGAATGTTTGCCATAAATCAGAATGTTCTTTCAAATTTCTTGTTATGTTAAGCACCAGGGATTTAGAAAATGAGCTCAAGAAGCTCCAAGTCATAGCTGAAACTTTTCAATAAAATTTTTGGGATCTATATTCTTGAATTTCCCATACATTGACTTCAGTAAGAAAAGATATAAATAGAAGGGAATGAATACTCATTCATATATACCAAACGGTAGACGAATTCTTTTATGTACCTCTCACGTATATTCTCCAGATAACAGCACAATGAAAAGCATAAGATAAGCACCAAACTGGTAAAATATATATATGACATATATGTCAGACAGAAGCGTAATCTCGTCGATGGATAAAATCCATAGATGGATTTTAGAGATCAATTGTTACAAAGACAGCATAAGTGAGTAATGGACAATAAACTGATTTCAAAGAAAACCTTTCCTTCACAGCTAAATACATTCAAATTTAAATTCCAATTAGATATCTTTTTCACCTATCATATTAAAAGTGATCTTTTTGCTAAGTGTCATTTAACAAATAGTACTGAAAATAATGTGGGAAACCATCAATCTCCACATTTTTGGTAGGAGTTTAAGTGGGTGCAATCTCTTAGGGAGTGATTTTCAACATCCATGATATTACAACTGCATGTGGATGTAAGTCTAGTGGTTTCATTTACTGTGGAAAATCTCACTCACAGGCACAAAGACAATCTTTGCATCCCTTTCCATGGTAGCAAAAGACAGGACAACTTCAGTGGCCATCAGAAGGAAGCTGAATAAATCAGGGAATGTTCTTTATGCAATTATTAATCAAAATGGATGATATAGATGCCATTTTTTCTAAAATATGTTGTAAAGTGAAAGAGTTCAGAAGGTTGAGCTTAAGAATTTAATATACTCATTAACAGTAGAATAATATATATCACATACACATACACTTAAATAAATTAATTGTATTAGGAAAGTACCAAAATAGCATGACAATTGTGGTCTCTAGGTGGGGAAATTGCATTGTTAATGTCTGAGGTGGAAAGATGACCTGCCTTTTAATATATTCCCTTTGATAATATTTGAAAATGTCTTAATCACACTGCATTAAAAATAAAGCTTCTAAAAACTTTACCTTAGGAATGATTTGTTATTCACATTGGCATATTACGTAACAATAACCACTGTCTTGTGATTTAGGCTGGAGGGACAGCAAAATTCTTAGATCACAGTAAGATCTAGGAGTTTGGGTAAGACAGTGAGTCAGCTATAGAGGCAGTTCTGGAACTCGGTACTCTTTACCACGTTACATAGCCCCAGAATGCCACTAACTACAGGTTCACTTGCAGTCTTAGAAGTTTTGCAAATATTCTCTTTGTCAAAACTCTTTAGCAAACAAGTGAAAAGTTGTTTGCAGTTTCTAGCAATTAAGTATTATAAAATGATTATCTATAGTCTATCTATCTATCATCTATGTATCTAAGTCACAAGATAGAGATATAGACAGACTGACATGTTTGTACAGCTCACAAAATTGATATATACGTATATACATATATACGTATAAATTAGAGTGATAGATATGAGTGACATACGTTAGAATGAAGTAACATAACGAAAGTAATTTTTATTTGTTCACTGCTGAATTTAAGCATCTAGAAGAAAATACGTATTTAATAATAAATATTTTTTGAATTAGTCAAAGAATTAAGAGAATTTCCTATAGATACAATCCAGTAGTGTTCAACCCTATTCTGTAAGCAAATATCATTGAGAAGGGAAGCCTACACCCTACTATATTCACAGCAAAGTCATCATCTCCTTGGAACATTTCCTGGAACACTCAAACAGATATTATTTCTATTGGCTTCTCTCTCATACCCCTGTCTAAAAATAGCCCTTACCTAGGGTCCATTTCCATCATGAGCTGCTGTGCATGTCTTTTATTTCCATCTTCTCAGTTTAGATCATAAAACACTTCTGGAAAATTTCCTAAACATTTTATCCTTCCACAAGTGCCTTTTAAGTATGAGATGCACACTGCAGCATTCATCAGATTTATTTTCTCTAAATACTAAATATAACTAAGTTAATCTCCAATACAAATCTTACCAGTTTTGATAAGAGCTCATGTAGAAGTTAGGGTATTCAACTGTCCTCTTTTCTTCCCAAGACATTAAGGGGACCCTTACCTAAAAGAGATTTAAAAAATGATTTTAATATTCTTCCTGATTATCCGGGATCAGGATTTCTTAGATCTCACAAAGAGGCTAGGTTCTCACCTGCATGCCAGAAGGCACAAGGGATGATCACAGCTTTATTTCACGCTTTCTGAAATCCACTCTCACACAAGATTTTGACTGGAAAATGCTTCTTTTGCCTTCCCTGTAGGAGTAATTAAACATGAATGATGCAAAATATAGGAGTGTGGGAAATGTCATTCCCTTAAGAGTCCCTTCCCTTCCAATTAAGAAACATGAGCCAGATGTAATAAAGAACTTAATCTTCAATTTGACTGTACTAATTTATCTTCTCACCAATAGTGCAGTTGGGTTCCCTTTTCTCTACATCTTCACCAACATTTGTTATCTCTTGTCTTCTTCATGATAGCCATTCTAACAGGTGTGAGGTGATATCCTATTGTGATTTTGATTTACATTCCCCTGATGATTATTGATGTTGGACACTTTTTTTCCTGTTCTTGTTGGCTATTGGATGTCGTCCTTGAAAAAACTTCTGTTCAGTTCCTATATTTTGGATATTAACCCCTTATCAGATATAAGGTTTTTAAATATTTTCCCCCATCCCATAAGTTGTCTTTCACTTTTTTGATTGTTTCTCTTCCTGTGCAGATTTTCAGTTTAATTATAGTTCAACTTATTGATTTTTGCTTTTGATGTCATATACAAAAACTTTTTGCCAAGGAGATTTTGTCAAGGAGATTTTCCCTCTGTTTACTTCTAGAAGTTTTATGGTATCAGATCTTGTGTTTAAGTCTTTAATCCATTTCAAGTTAATTTTTGTGAGGAGTGTAAGATGGAGGTTCAATTTCATTTTTCTGCATGTTGTTATCCAGTTTTCCCAACATCATTTATTGAAGAGACTGTCTTTTCTCCATTGAGTATTCTTGGAGCCCTAAATGTGACACACCATACTAATAAAATGAATGCTAAAATCATACAATTGTCTCAATAGATGCAGAAAAAGCATTAGACAAAATACAACATACTTTCATGATAAAAACACTTGATAAATTGGGTATAGAAGGAACATACTTCAACATAATAAAGGTTATATATGACAAACCCACAGCTAACATCATACTCAAATGAGAAAAGTTGAAATATTTTTCCTCTAAGTCCTGAAATAATTCAAGGATATCCATGCTTACCACTCCTATTCAACATTGTACTGGAAATCCTGGCTAGAGTAATCAGGCATGATAAATAAAAGGCATTCAAATTGGAAAGAAGTAAAAATGTTTCTGTTTGCAGATGGTATGATCTTATATAGAGAAAATCCTAAAGACTCCACTGAAAAAAATGTCAGAATGAATCCACAAATTCAGTAAAGTTGCAGGATATAAAATCAACATACAGAAATCAGTTGTGTTTATGCACACTAACAACAAAACATCTAAAAGAGAAATAAAGGAAACAATCCTGCTCACAACAGCATCAAAAACAGTAAAATACTTAGAAATAAATTTAACCAATAAAATGAAATATCCATACAATGAATCCTAAACAACTTTGATGAAAGAAATCAAAGAAGATACAAACAAATGGAAGAACAATCCCTTTTCATGGATTGGAAGAGTTAATACTGTTAAATTGACTAGACTACTCAAAGCCATCTGTAGAATTCAACACAATCCTTATCAAAATTTCAGTGACATTTTTCACATAAATAGAACAAACAATACTAAAATTTATATATAATCACAAAAGACTTTGAATAGCTAAAGTGTTACTGAGAATGAAAAACAAAGTCAGAAGCATCACGCTTCCTAATTTCAAACTGTACTGTTACCAAACCTGAAGTGAGTTCACTCATCCGTTACACAGCAAGCCAATCTCTGACACCAGGTGTGGTGGAAGAAAGTAGGAATTTTATTTTTGCACAGTGCTGAGCAAGGAGACAGGGCAGCTAACGCTGAAATCCCAAACTCCCCAAAAAGCTAAAAGGAAGGGTTTTTATCTGGGGCTTTAGGTAGGGGAGGGGGAGAATATGGCCTTGCTGGTCAGAGCTTTCCCACCAGCCTGTCTTTGGCCTTGAGAGACTTACAGAGAGGAGGAAACCAATGACCTTGCTGGTCAGCAGCTTTCCCACCAGTCTGTATCTCTTTGTGGGGGGAGATAGTCCAGCTGCTTGTCCTTGATGGTGTCTGTCTCCATGGGGAATAGTGGATTCTGGAGCCAGGAAGCCAGAGAGTAAGCAGGGAATGAGTGTTTTGGTTTTAACCCTATATATGCTGGGTTTAACGTGGGGAAACTGATATCCGGGTCGGTATCAGTACTACAAAGGTGCACGACAGTCATGAGTCACTTAATGATGGGCACATGTTCTGAGAAATGCATCAGTACGTGATTCCATCATTGTGTGAACATCATAGAATGTACTTACACAAGCCTAGATGGTATAGCCTACTACACCTCTAGGCTATATGGTACTGATCTCATGGGACCATCATCATATATGCGGTCCATTATTGGCTGAAACATCATTATGCAGCACCTGACTGTATGTGTGAATATTCTGAGATTTCTGCTTCTCTTATCTCTTCTATTTTCAAACCTCAATTGCATGCAAGATGCCAATCTGAGTTTATGTCCATCAGCCCCATTTTTGAATACATCTTCACATGCTCAAAACCAGCAGATGTTCCTCTCCTCCCTTTATATAAGGTATACACTTTTTGTTTTTTTAATTTCAGATTTATTGAGGTATAATTGACATATAAAATTCTAAGTTATTTATGGGGTACATCATGGTGATTTGATGTTTGATATATTGTACACATTGTGAAAGGATTCCCCTCAACTAGTTAATTAACACATCCATCACCTCACATATTTATCTTTTTGTGTGTGTGAGAACATTTGAGTTCTACAGGCTTACCACATTTCAGTTACACCGTACAGTCACCATGTTTTCAACTATAGTCACCATATTTTACATTAGATCCTCAGACCTTATTCATCTTATAGCTGAAAATTTCTACCCTTTTACCAACCTCTCCCTATTTTCCCCACCCCCCAGCACCTGGCAAATACTTTTCTGTTTTCTATTTGCACAAGTCTGACTTTTCCTTCTTTCTTTATTTTTTAGATTCCACATATAAGTCATCTTTAAATCTGATGATGCAAAACATAAAGAGGCTAGAGCATATTGTCAAGACTCTGTTTTATTTCTTACTTAAGCCATACCAATGTGTTTAACCTTCTCTTAGGTTTCTATTTAATCCTATTAAATCAGTTCTTGACTTTTAATTTTAACTGAAAATTTACCTTCCATTATAATTATAAATTGCATTTTCTGAATAAGATAAAAATACTCAGTAAACATATATAGTGGCTGTTATATTTAAAAATATAAATTTCAGTAAATATATTTTGAAAAATCTATATTATGATGAAAATAGATAGCATATACTAAATTTTCTTTTTTTTCCTAAGATTTTATGTATACTATCTTGTTTAATTCTCATGACAAGTCAATAAAACAGGGACTATTTTCATCTCTAGTTTACAGACAAAAATTTAGGCCCAGGATTTCATATATCTTTTCTAAAGTTACAGGGCTATAAAGTAGCAAGTAGCCCCTGGATTTGGATTTATGAATCTGAGTACAGAATTCATATTCTCAATCATTATATTCTCCCACACATCTTGAAGCTATAATAAAAAATAAGTATAATTCATGATCACTCACCAACTTCCAAATGTTTCCTGTTTTTAGGCCAGCTTGCAGAGATAATTGAATTAAGAGATAAAGAGAGATAGAAATATTTATTACTGATTTGGGAGGCATACAGAACTGGTTTAAAACCTTGCTTCTGGCACTTCTTAGCAGAACAACTTCAAAGAATTTGTTTACTTATCTGAAATGTAGATTGTTCATCTGTAACTTTTCAATAGATATACCTAAATTTGTACTATTTTTATGAGACAGAAGTATGATAACAGGAGAACATTGGACACTTTTCAGGCATTCTACTTGTTCTTAAAATGAAAGGATAAGTAGGATTCACAGTTTCTCTTTAAGGTGAATCACTTTAGATGGAGGGTGGTCTCTTCAAAAGAATACATTGGATGGATATCATGTTCTAGAAATTTTAAAAAAATTTACACTATTTTTTTAGTTTTAATTTAACTACAAGTTCTTTTGAACCAAATAAATGTTCTAAACTTTCTTCTTTATATAACTTCTTTTTATTCTATTATCTTAACTTTATTTTTTCACTTACATGTTAGCTTATTTTATTCTATACATTTTACTTTCATACATTCATTCATTCATCTGAAATGTAAATAACCATGAAACCCTCTATTTTGTGCATGTGTGTATGCTGGTATTATTGAGGCGTAGATTAAGTGAGTTTATAACGGAATCATGACATTTTCATTCTCTAGTGACTATATGGCCCTCTTCATGTATGACATTCCAATTTTGAGGCACAAGGGTAGACACTGAGCTTCATAATGAGCCAGAAAGTTAAAAGAAATGAAAACAAGAAAACTTATGTTACTTTACTGAATTTATTTCAAAATAATCTTTGACAGGAGGATATAGCTAGAACTAGTAAGTTTGGTGCAGTTAAAGAATTAGAAGCCTTAGCATGCATCTTGCCTGTGAACTAGAAAAAAACAAATAGCTGCCCACAGTCATATATGAGTGTATGTTATTCCCACAATAGTCATTGACTATGATATTTGATATTTGTACAGATTCAGTCAAACCGTGACTCAACAAATAATCATGACAAACCCTCAACTCACTTTTTGCTTTCTGAGGTTATTTTGGTATGCCATAACTTTCTCATTGCATTTTTCACTTCTGCATTCCTCAGTGTGTAGATGAGTGGGTTGAGAAAGGGTGTTCCAATAGTATAAAATACTGTCACCATCTTGTCTATGGAGAAAGTGGTTGGGGGGCGTACGTAAATGAATATACATGGACCAAAGAATAAGACAACTACAATGATGTGGGTAGTGCAAGTGGAGAGAGCTTTTTTTCTCCCTTCTGCACTGTGGTTTCTCAGAGAATGCAAGATGACAATATATGAGATCATCAGAATTACAAAACTGCTTGTGCAGATAGCCCCGCTATTAGACACCACCAGGAGGTTGGTCACATAAATATCCATGCAGGCAAGTTTCAACAAAGGCTGCATATCACAGCAATAATGGTCAACCAAATTGGATCCACAGAAAGGCAGTCTCAAGGCCAGGATAATCTGAGCTATAGAATGTATAAAAGACCCTATCCATGCAAGCACAATCAGGGTGATGCAGATCTGCTGGCTGATGATGATTGGATAATGCAAGGGCTTACAGATGGCCACATAGCGATCAATAGCCATGAGGACAAGGACAAAGATCTACATGGCACCAAATAAATGCAGTGCAAAGATCTGAGTCATGCACTCATTGTAAGAAATGATTTTCTCTGCAGAGAGAGCATCCACAATTAGTCTAGGGGCTGTAAACGTTGAAAAGCAGGTATCACCTAAGGACAAATAAAATAGGAAGAAGTACATGGGGCTTCCAAGTGTCTGGCTGGATTTGATGGTCACAATAATAAGCAAATTTCCCAGCACTGTTCCCACATAGAAAATGAAGAAGATTACAAATGCCAGTTTCTGCATCTTAGGATCTTGTGTCAATCCTAACAGTATGAACTCAGTTACACTGTTATTTTGCTCCATTGTTTCATTTGATGCAGGGAAAGCACTGGTTAAAAATAATCTGTGAAGAAGAGATGAAAAAGGAATTTTAAAATGAATACTGCATTTGGAGGCTGAATACATATGCTTGATCATGGAAATGCCACTTCCCAATGGGTATTCCTTACCTGTTGTGTACTGCTTTAGCAGAATGAAATTGAATTCATAGCACTTATTCAATCTATTTACCTGATTGCATGTGAAAATAATGATATAAGAAATAGAAAAATAATGAAAAAGTAAATGATTCTTCAGACATAATATACATTAATTTTGTTTATTTGGAATGAGTGAATAACTTCTTCAGCTTAATGTTTTCTTTAGGGACATGTCAATATTAGTGTAGTGGGCTGCAGAAGTAGAGGAAACTTTTACATGATTTACTCAATATGTTTTCACATTTCTTGAACAGAGTTCATTTATAAAATACTCTTCTAGTAAATATTGTCTTAGAGGATGAGTGTCTAAACATTTCAGAGTATCTTCCTTGATAAAACCTAAACCCATACATACACACAAATACACCACACATATAAAATATAAGGAGGAAGGTTGAAAGAGAGAAATGATAAAATTAAAATTTTAGCAATGAACACAAGCCAGTTGTTTCATTCCATTATCTGACATTTTAATCTGTTGCCCTGACTGTTTATCTCATTTTACTTTTCTTCTCAAACATTTCTAATTGTTTATGGTTCTAAATTCAGTTTCTATTATTGAACTTCATATGTTCCAAAGTATACTATGTTATCCAAAGTTAAATTTGTCCCATTATTTATTATTTTTCTACATATTTCAATATATGTTCTTAAGATACAAGGACTCATTGAGACTAAAATGAAGAAAAAAATGCATGGAGAATATTTTCCATAAATCAGAACACTCTTTCAAATTTCAGGTTTAAGATTAAGCATAAGGGATTGAGATAATGAGCTCAGGAAGCTCTAAGTCGTACCTGATACTCTTCAGTAGAATTCTTATGATATGTATCTTGAATGTCTTATACTCTCACTTCAAGTAAGAAACTATAGAAATAAAAAGGGAATTAATATTTATTCATATATATTGAATGTCGAATAGTGGATAAATTGTTTTACTTGCCTTTATATTTTCCAAACAATAGCATAGTCAATAGAAAATTATAAGCGCCAAACTGGTAAAGTATATTTACAACTCACTGACCAGACAAAGCGTAATTTTCAAGGATAAATGGATTTCACTCATCAGTCTTAAAAAATACAGTAACATTGAGCCAGCACTGATTGCCTAGTGGTTAAAGTTTGGTGCACTTTGCTTTGGCAGCCTGGGTTTGGTTCCCAGGCATGGAACCACACCACTCACCTGTCAGAAGCAATGCTGTGGGGGCAGCTCATAGAACTAGAAGAATTTACAACTTTACACAACTATGTACTGCAACTTTAGGGAGGAGGAATGAAAAAGAGAAAGATTGGTAACAGATGTTAGCTTAGGGCAAATCTTCTCCTAAAAGAAAAAATAGTAAAATGAATAATGGGTTATGAAACATAATTAAGCATATGGAAAGATGTTCAATTTCATTAGGAGTTAAATACATTCAAATTAAATTTCCAATTAGATATCATTTTCACTAATTATTTGAATAAATTAATCTTTATGATATAAATTTGTTGACATATAGTGCTGACAAGTTGTGGGAAATAGTCAACCCCACTCATTTTGGTAGGAGTTTAAGTGGACACAGTCTCTTAGGGGGTGATTTTCAATATCTATAATATTATAATTACACATAGAAAACAATCAAGTGATTCTATGTCCTACAGATAATCTCATTGGCAAACATGAGAAAGAACTTAAAATCCATCTGCAGGGAGCTGAATTAAGCAAAAATGGTACTTTATTGATACTACTCATTGATAAAATCATTCATAAAAAAAGGCTGATATACATGCAATGGTCGCTACAATATAGTTTAAAGTGAAAAATAAGAGGACAGAATTGTATGCTAAGATAGTAACTTTTAATTAAAAGCAGGATATACATATTACACACATACTGTTATGTAAATGAACGGTACTTTGAAGATGAATGTCAACGAAAGCATGCATTTGTACCTCTATGTGAAGAAACTGCATTCTTGGCATCACAAATGTGAGCAATATCTAATTTTTAAGGTGTGCTATTTTGTAAAAATTTAAAAATACATCACTATCGTCATTTCATAAAAATAATAAATCTTTTTAAAACATTATCTTACCTTAAGAGATGGTCTAGGGGTCCAGCCGGGTGGTGCAGCGGTTAAGTGCGCTCGTTCCACTTCTCGGCGGCCCCGGGGTTCGCCGGTTCGGATCCTGGGTGCGGACTTGGCACCGCTTGGCATGCCATGCTGTGGTAGGCATCCCACATATAAAGTAGAGGAAGATGGGCAAGGATGTTAGTTCAGGGCCAGTCTTCCTCAGCAAAAAGAGGAGGACTGTCAGTAGTTAGCGAAGGGCTAATCTTCCTCAAAAAAAAAAAAAAGGAGATGGTCTATTATTCATACTGGCATACCACTGAGCCATAACAAGTGTCTCCTGATGTAGGCGGGAAGAAAATAAACATTTTTGAGGCAACAATAAGACCCAAGAGTGAAATGGTGAGCTAATCATAGAGGTAGTTCTAGAACTCAGTGCTCTTTAATCACATTATACACTACCACGCTGCCATTAACTACAGGTCCCCTGGCTTTCTTGGATATTTTCCAAATATGCTTTTTGTCAAAACTCTTCAACAAACAAATGAAAAATTCTTGGCAGTTTATATCAATTAAGAATATTATATAAATATATTTCCTTATCTATATCTGTTTACATATGTATAGATATACATATGTTAGAATTACACGTATACAAATAACACAGTTACATATATACAAATGACACACTGTAGAACGAATCAACATAAGGATGAGAATTTTTATCCATAAACTACTGAATTTCAGCATCTAAAAAAAAGTAGGTGCTTAATAAATATCTGTTGAATGAATGAAAGAATTAAGAAAATATCCTACAATCCAATAGTGTCCTTCACTATTCTATACTCAGGTGGCATTGAGGAAAAGGGAAGCCTGTATCCTACCATATCCACCACCATGTCATCATATCTATGGACTATTTCCTGGAACACCCAAGCAGATATTATTTCTATTTGCTTGTCTCTCACACATTCATTCCAATATACCATACCTAATAGTGCCATTTCCATCAGGAGCTGCTGTGCACATTTTTTATTTCCATCATCTCACTTTAGAATGTAAAACACTCCTAAAAATGTCCTAAACTTTCTATCCTTCCACAAATGCATTGTATGTATTAGATCCTCACAGTAGCATTGGTAAGATTCATTCTCCAAGTATTAAATAAAACTAAGTTAATCCCCAGTACAAATCTTACTAGCTTTGATAAGAGCTTACGGAGAGGTTAGGATGTTCAGTTGCCCTCTTTTCTTCCCAAGGAAATTTGGACACTCTTTACTCAAATGAGAATAAAAAAATGATCTTAAATTCTGTCTGATTATCTGGAACCAGGATCTCTTTGCTCTCACGAAGAGGCTTAAGTTCTCACCTACATGCCAGAGGGCAGGCTAAGATGGTCCCAGATTCATCTCACTCTTTCTGAAATCTATGCTCACACAGGATTTTGACTGGGAAATTCTTCTCTTCTGTCTTCCGTGCAGGATATTTAACACCAATGCTGTGCAATACAGGAGTCTGGGGTAAGTTATTCCCTGAAGCGTCCCTTCTCTTCCAATTAAGAAACATGAGCCAGATGTGATAATCCTCAATTTGTCTTATTACATTATGAAAAAAGGTGGCCTATTCTTGCAAGTAAAGATGTTGATATGGGTCATAAATAACATCTTTTGATTAGAATAAAAAATGATGGTCTTCTAGTGTGAAGCTTTGGTTTCTAATACCATTCTCCAATAAAATGAATCAGAGCTTCTTGTAGAAATTGCTGATTCTAGGTCTGGGGCAGGGAATGTACAGGTGAACCAGAGCATCTTGTAGTACTAGAAAGTAGAGAAGTGCTAACACACACACACACACACACACGCGCGTAGTGATGAAGTGATGGCAAAGGGACACAGGAGCCAAGTGAAAGAGCCCCAGTGGCCAAAGTTGTAAGAAAATTGAGCAACAAAATAAATAAAACTGAATTGAAATATAACTCAAAGTACAAAATAAATGTCCATGAGTTATAATGATGCAAATAATTGAATAAATAACTAAATAAATAGGGGGAGAATATACCAAAGAATGCCAAGTGATTTACGTAGATACTCTGACCTCAAACTCTTTGTCTGTTAAGTGTGGGCTGTATATGGTGGCTTCCTTCCAAAAACCACAGTATGGAAGGAGGGAAAAGAGTAAATTTACAGAGAAGAAATGTGACAAATACTACCTTAGCCAGGTGATCAAGATTATCATCAACAGTAATGTCACATTGAGAATATGTACCCGTTGATATGATGTGATGAATATGACACTTTACCTCTGTGATCTTTCTCCCAGTAGTCTATAACCCCAGTCTAATCTTGAGTAATATATTAGAAAACTCCAGTTGCGGGACTTTATACGGAATGTCTGACTCTTACTCTTCAATTGTCAAGTTCACCAAAAACAAGAAAAGTTAGAGAAACTGTCACTGTCTGCAGGAGCTGAAGAAAACTTGACAACTGACTGTAATGTGGTATCCTAGGTCAGATTCTGGAGAAGAAAAAAGCTTTAATAGAGACTAATCAATCTGATTAAAGCATGGATTTTAGTTAAAAATGATGTAATAATGGCAATTAATTAGTTGTGATAAATGTACCATACTAATATAAGAAGACAGTAGGGGAAACTGAGGTGGGGTATATGGAAACTTTCAGTATTATTTTCACAACTTCCCTGTAAATATAAACCTGTTATAAAATATAAAGTTTATTAAAAATGAATGACGTTTCTTTTTTTATTTTATTTTTTTAATTTTTATTTTTTTCCGGATGTACATCATATTTCAAATTCTGTATACATTACATCATGTTTACCACCTGAACACTAATTATAGTGCATCGCCTCACATGTGACCCTAATCACCCCTTTTGCCCTCCCCCCTCTCCCCTTACCCAACAGTAACCACCAGTCCAATCTTCAATGCTATGTGTTCTTTTTTTGTCGTTTTTATCTTCTACTTATGAGTGAGATCATATGGTATTTGACTTTCTCCTTCTGACTTATTTCACTCAGCATAATACCCTCAAGGTCCATCCATGTTGTCACAAGTGGCCGGATTTTGTCATTTCTTATGGCTGAGTAGTAGTCCATCATGTATAAATACCACATCTTCTTTATCCGTTCGTCCCTTGATGGGCACCTAGGTTGCTTCCAAGTCTTGGCTATTGTGTATAATGCCGCAGTGAACATAGGGGTGCAAGTATCTTTATGCCTTTGTGTTTTCAAGTTCTTTGGATAAATACCCAGCAGTGGAATAGCTGGATCATATGGTAGATCTATCCTTAATTTTCTGAGGATACTCCAAACTGCTTTCCATAGTGGCTGCACCAGTTTGCACTGCCACCAGCAGTGAACAAGGGTTCCCTTTTCTCCACACCCTCTCCAACAATTGTTGTTTCCTGTCTTGTTAATTATAGCCGTTCTGACTGGAGTGAGGTGATACCTCATTGTAGTTTTGATTTGCATTTCCCTGATAACTAATGATGTTGAGCATCTTTTCATATGCCTGTTGGCCATCTGTATATCTTCTTTGGAGAAATCTCTGTTCAGATCTTTTACCCATTTTCTAATTGGATTGTTGGTTTTTTTCTTGTTGAGCTGTATGAGTTCTTTGTGTATTTTGGATATTAACCCCTTATCTGATATTTGGTTTGCAAATATCTTCTCCCAATTGTTAGGTTGTCTTTTCGTTTTGTTGATGGTTTCCTTTGCTGTGCAGAAACGTTTTAGTTTTATGTAGTCCCATTTGTTCATTTTTTCTTTTGTTTCCCTTGCCCGGTCAGACATGGGACTTGAAAATATGCTGCTCAGACCAATGTCATAGAGCATACTGCCTATGTTTTCTTCTAGAAGTCTCATGGTTTCAGGTCTTACATTCAAGTCTTTAATCCATTTTGAGTTAATTTTTGTGCATGGTATAAGGGAATGGTCTACTTTCATTCTTTTGCTTGTGGCGGTCCATTTTCCCAACACCATTTATTGAAGAGACTCTCCTTTCTCCATCATATGCTCTTGGCTCCCTTGTCGAATATTAACTGTCCATAAACATGTGGGTTTACTTCTGGGCTCTCAATTTTGTTCCATTGATCTATGTGTCTGTTTCTGTGCCAGTAGCATGCTGTTTTGGTTACTATGGCTTTGTAGTATAATTTGAAATCGGGGAGTGTGATACCTCCAGCTTTGTTCTTTTTTTCTCAGGAATCTTTTGGCTATTCAGGGTCTTTTGTTGTTCCATATAAATTTTAGGATTCTTTGTTCTATTTCTGTAAAAAATGTTGTTGGAACTTTGATAGGGATTGCATTGAATCTATAGATTGCTTTAGGAAGTATGGACATTTTAACAATGTTAGTTCTTCCAATCCAAGAGCATGGAATATCTTTCCATTTCTTTGTGTCTTCTTCGATTTCTTTCAACAATGTCTTATAGTTTTCAGTGTACAGATCTTTCACCTCTTTCATTAAGTTTATTCCGAGGTATTTTATTATTTTTGTTGCAATTGTAAATGGGATCGTATTCTTAATTTCTCTTTCTGCTACTTTGTTGTTAGTGTGTAGAAACGCAACCGATTTTTGTACATTGATTTTGTATCCCGCAACTTGACTGTATTCCTTTATTATTTCTAAAAGTTTTTTAGTGGACTCTTTAGGGTTTTCTAGATATAAAATCATGTCGTCTGCAAAGAGTGATAGTTTCACTTCTTTTCCAATGTGGATCCCTTTTATTTCTTTCTCTTGCCTGATTGCTCTGGCTAGGACTTCCAATACTATGTTAAATAAGAGTGGTGACAACGGGCATCGTTGTCTGGTTCCTGTTCTTAGAGGGATAGCTTTCAGTTTTTCTCCATTGAGAATGATATTTGCTGTGGGTTTGTCATATATGGCCTTTATTATGTTGAGATATTTTCCTTCCATAGCCATTTTATTTAGAGTTTTTATATATGGATGCTGCATCTTGTCAAATGCTTTCTCTGCATCTATTGAGATGATCATGTGATTTTTATTCTTCATTTTGTTAATGTGGTTTATCACGTTGATAGATTTGCGGATGTTGAACCATCCCTGCATCCCCGGAATGAAACCCACTTGATCATGATGTATGATCTTTTAAATGTGTTGTTGTATTCAATTTGCTAGTATTTTGTTGAGGATTTTTGCATTGATGTTCATCAGTGATATTGGCCTGTAATTTTCTTTTTTTGTGTTGTCCTTGTCTGGTTTTGGCATCAGGATAATGTTTGCTTCGTAGAAGGAGTTAGGAAGCTTCCCCTCCTCTTCAATTTTTTGGAAGAGTTTGAGAAGGATAGGTATTAGGTCTTCTTTGAATGTTTGGTAGAATTCACCAGGGAAGCCATCTGGTCCTGGACTTTTATTTTTTGGGAGGTTTTTAATTGCTGTTTTGATCTCCTTACTGGTGATTGGTCTATTCAAATTTTCTACATCTTCTTGGTCCAGTTTTGGGAGGTTGTATGTTTCTAAGAATTTATCTATTTCTTCTAGATTTTCCAATTTGTTGGCGTATAGCTTTTCATAGTATTCTCTTATTATCTTTTGTATTTCTGAGGTGTCCATTGTAATCTCTCCTCTTTCATTTCTGATGTTATTTATTTGAGCCTTCTCTCTTGTTTTCTTGGTGAGTCAAGATAAGGGGTTGTCAGTTTTGTTTATCTTTTCAAAGAACCAGGTCTTGGTTTCATTAATTTTTTCTATTGTTTTTTTAGTCTCTATTTTGTTCATTTCTGCTCTGATTTTTATTATTTCCTTCCTTCTGCTGATTTTGGGGTTTGTTTGTTGTTCTTATTCCAGTACCTTTAGGTGCGCTTTTAGATTATCTATTTGGGATTTTTCTTCTTTGTCGAGGTAGGCCTGAATCGCTATAAACTTCCCTTGTAGAACCGCTTTTGCTGTATCCCACAGATTTTACAATGTCGTGTTTTCATTTTCATTTGCCTCCAGGAATTTTTTGTTTCTTCTTTGATTTCTTCATTGACCCAATCATTGTTCAGTAGCATTTTGTTCAATCTCCACATTTTTGTGGCTTTTCTGGTTTTCTTTCTGTAGTTGATTTCCAGTTTCATACCTTTGTGGTCAGAAAAGATGCATGGCATTATTTCGATCTTCTTAAATTTATTGAGACTTGTTTTGTGGCCTAATATGTGATCAATCCTGGAAAATGTTCCATTGGCATTTGAAAAGAATGTGTATTCTGTGGTTTTTGGATGGAATGTTCCGTATATATCTACTAAGTCCATCTGGTCTAATGTGTCCTTTAAGGCGAGTGTTTCCTTATTGATCTTCTGTTTGGATGATCTATCCATTGGTGTAAGTGGAGTGTCAAAGTCCCCTACTATTATTGTGTTACTGTCTATCTCTCCTCTTATGTCTGTTAATAATTGCTTTATATATTTAGGTGCTCCTATGTTGGGTGCGTAGATATTTACAAGGGTTATATTTTCTTGTTGGATTGTTCCCTTTATCATTATGTAGTGCCCGCCTTTGTCTCTTATTACAGTTTTTGATTTAAAGTCTATTTTTTCTGATATAAGTATTGCTACTCCCGCTTTCTTTTCTTTGCCATTTGCATGGAATATCTTTTTCCATCCTTTCACTTTCAGTTTGTGAGTGTCTGTATGTCTGAAGTGTGTCTCTTGCATGCAGCATCTACATGGATCTTCTTTATTTATCCAGTTGGCCACCCCTATGGCATTTGATTGGAGCATATAGTCCATTGACATTTAAAGTAGCTATTGATAAATATGTATTTATTGCCATTTTGTCACTTTTTTTGGGGGGGTGTTTTAGTAGTTCTTCTCAGTTCCTTTCTTTTTCTCTTGCTTTCTTCACTTGTGGTTTGATGGCTATCTTTAGTAATATGTTTGATTTCTTTTGTCTTACTTTTTTTCCTGCTTGTTATAGGTTTCTGGTCTGTGGTTACCATGAGGATCCTATTTAATATACTATGCATATAACAGTCTATATTGAGTAGATAGACTTTTTAGCTTGACCTCTTTCTAAAAGCTCTACTTTTTCACTCCCCTCCTCCCCCATCATATGTTTTTCACATCATATATAGTCTTTTGTTTAGTGGGTGTCTATCCATTACCCTCTTATCATTGAAATAGGTGATTTTAGTACATTTGTATTTTAACCTTCATATTACCTTCACAGGTAGTTGAACTGCTACCTTTACTATACTTTTACCTTACAAGTGATTTTATTGCCTGTTTTTTCTTGTTGTTGTTTTGGGTTTTTTCGATAATTTTTTTTCTTTTATCTCTATTTGTGGTCATTGCTTTCCCACTTAAATAAGTCCCTTCAGCATTTCTTGTAGAACTGGTTTCTTGGTGATAAACTCCTTTAATTTTAGCTTGTCTGGGAAGCTCTTTATCTCTCCTTCCATTCTGAATGACAGCCTTGATGGATAGAGTATTCTTGGTTGTAGGTTTTTTCCTTTTAGCACTTCAAATATGTCGTGCCATTCTTTTCTCGTCTGTAGGGTCTCGACTGAGAAGTCCGCTGACAGCCTGATGGGCTTCCCTTTATACGTCACTTGTGGCCTTTCTCTTGCTGCTTTTAGGATTCTCTCTTTGTCTTTAATTTTAGACATTTTGATTATAATATGTCTTGGTGTGGGCCTCTTTGGGCTTCTCTTGTTTGGAGCTCTCTGTGCTCCCTGAACTTGGATGTCTGTTTCCTTCCTCAGGTGAGGAAAATTTTCCTCTATTATTTTGACAAATATATTTTCTGCCCCTTTGTCTTTCTCTTCTCCTTCTGAGACCCCTATAATCCAAATGTTAGCACTCTAGATATTGTCCCAGACTTCCCTTACACTGTTCTCACTCTGTCTAATTCTTTTTTCTCTTTTCTGTTCTGCTTGAGTGATTTCCTCTAATCTTTCGTCTAGCTCGCTGATCTGTTCTTCTGCTGCCTCTGCTCTGCTATTGAGTCCCTCTAGTGAATTTCTCATTTCAAGTATTGTATTCTTCATTTCTGATTGGTTCTTTTTTATATCTTCCAATTCTTTGCTGATGTGCTCACTGTGTTCATCCATTCTTCTCCGTATATCTGTGAGCATCAGATTATATTTTGTTTGAATTCTTTGTCAAGGAGGTCACTAGTTTCTGTTTCACTTAGGTTTTTTTCTGGTGTTTTGTAGTGTTCCCTTGCTTGGAAAGTATTCCTTTGCCTCCTCATTATGCCCCTTTCTCTGTGCTATTTTCTTTGTACAAGGTGAGTCAGCTATGTCTCCTGATCTTGGAGAAGTGGCCTTATGTATGACATGCCTTATGAGGCCCAGCAGTGTGTTTCCCTCTCATCACCAGACCATAAAAGCCAGGAGTGACCCCTTTGTGGGCTACTTGTGTTCTTCTGCTGTGGCAGGGTTGCTCCCACTGCAGGTACCCAGGGAGTCTGATCTTTCCTTCCCTGGCCAGCTGTTTGTAAATCCGGCTTGGAGGGGTCTCAGCACTGTTGGCTACAAAGTCTATTAGCACACTCTTATTGCAAGTGTCCTCTTAATTGGGTTGGTACCCAGTGTAGCTGGTTGCTAGGCTCAGGGGCTACAGTTGTGATAGGCCTGAGGCCAACAAGGCTGATGTCACTTCTCTTAGGAGTGCAGCTGAGTGGGGCTAGCCCTTGGCATGGAGACACTCAGTTGTTTCAGGCTTTGGAAGGTGGGGCTGATCCTTTTTATGGCTATTAGTGAAGCACAAGTCTTCTGCCCCTGATAAGCCTCACCCCCCTCTGGACCACATGCACTGTCAACACAGTCCTGGTCGGTGCTCACTTCTCAACCCCCTGGAGTGTACCCCACCACCACACTGCAGAGGCCCCCACCTCTCCCCCAATGCCCCCCACAGTTCACCAGGTCCTCACACAAGCCCTGCCCCACAGAGGCAGACACCCTTGCCTGCCTGTAGAGGATCAAGGCACTCAGTCAATGCAGGCTGAAAAGTAGCCTGAGGGCTTGATGTTAGGTGGGGCCAGTCCCTAGGGCGGGTTGCCTGCCCTGGCTGAACTGGATTAAATCTGTGCTCTAGTGGGTGTGGCAGACCCCTGGGCTAACAGCCCAAGGGATGCACCTTAATGGCCCCCACCAGTGTCTGTATCAGCACGCCTGGACCAGCTCAGGCCAAGGGCCCCCACCAATGTCTCTGTGTCCAGAGAGGATCCTCCTCTCAGCAAGATGCCCCCAGAGCCCACCAGGTGAGTCTTGTTTCACCAAAGGATAGTCAGCCTTCTCTCTGGTGATTTTAGGTTGCTGCAGTGAGTGAGTTTGTGTGTGGGCCCTTTAAGACCTGGATCTTTTCGGCTTTTGGCTGATAGCTTTTCTGGGGTGTCCTTGCTGCAGTTAATAGCCAGCAAAGCCAGACAGTAACACCCTCCTCTCAGTTGGGCTGAGTCTGAAGGATGGTTATAGCAGTATTGCCCCCGCTCCGTACCTCACTCCTCCAGGGATGGCTCGTACCTTAGGTTGGTTCCCGCCTGGCCAGCTGAGAAGCTCCGCTGTTCCCAAAGGTGGCTTTTTTCCTCTCCGGCTGGAGTTAGTGCCTCTTCTGCTTTCGTCAGGACTGTCCCTTGTCGTGGGGTTTCTTTTTATCCAGTTTTCAGTTTTCAATCCAGGGTGTATTCTTCCCAAAATTGTTGTAACCTGGTTGTGTTCATGGGAGGAGGCGAGTTCAACGTCTGCTCACAGCGCCATCTTGACGAGAATTCTGAATGACTTGTTTCATTTAACACATCCTCAAAGTTTGTCTGTGTCGTAGTATGTGTCAGAAACTCTTTCCTTTTGAGTGTTAAATAAGATCCCATTGCATATATATCACATTTTCTTTACCTATTCATGTAGTGATGAATACATAGGTTGCTTAAACATTTTTGCTGCTGTGAATAATGCTGCTATGAACACGAGCATACAAATATCTCTCTGAGTCCCTGCTTTCAATTACTTTGGGTATACGCACAGAAGTGGAAATGCTGGACCATATAGTAATTGTAATTTTAACATTTTATCATCTTTCATAGCAGCTGCACCTTTTTGCATTCCCATGAAGAATGCAAAAGTGTGATTAGTTATGTAGGGCAACCTTTCAGTGCTTATTGGCCTCCTGCATATCTTCTTTGGAGGAAATGTCTATTCAAGTCCTTTGTGCTTTTATTAATCAGGTTATTATTTGTTATTGAGTTGTAGGAACTCCTTGTATATTCCAGATATTAACTGCTTATCGGACATATATTTGCAGGAATTTCTTCCCAACCAAAGGCTAGCCTTTTATCTCTGTTGATTGTGTCCTTTGGAACATATGTGTTTTTAATTATGAAGTAGTTCAATTTATCTATTTTTTTCTTCAGTTGCCCGTTTTTGCTGTCACATTCCAAAAATTATTGCCTAATATAATGCCCTAAAGTTCTCCTCTCTACTTTTTCTAAAACAATAAAATGTTGGTTTAGCTGTTATGTTTATGTTGATCCATTTTGAGTTTATTGTATATATGGTGTAAGTTAAGGGTCCACCTTCATTCTTTTACATGTAGATATCTATTTTTGTCAACACAATTTGTTGAGAAAACTGTCCTTTCCTCATTGAATGGTCTTGGAACATTTGTAGAAGTCATTTGACCACTCGTGTGATGGTTTCTTTTTGGACTCTAGTCTATTCCATTGGTCCACATGCCTGTCTTTATGCCAGTACCACATTATTTTGATTATTGTAGCTTTACAGTAAGTTTTGAAATCAGGAAATGTGAGACCACCAAGTTTGTTTTTCTTTTCAAGATTTTCTTGGCTATGGGGTCCCTTGAGATTCCATATGAAATTTTCAAATAAATTTTCTATATCTGCAAAAAATGTCATTGGAGTTTTGATAGGGATTGTATTGAATCTGTATTGTTTTAAGTATTACTGAAACCTTAACAATATTAAGTTGTCCAATCCATGAAAAGGAAATATCTTACAGAACCAATAGCATATATGCAGTCATGCACTGCATAAAGATATTTTAGTAGATAATGAACTGCATATACTGTGGTGGTCCCATAAGATTACTATCATATAGCTTAGGTGTGTAGTAAGGTGTACTGTCTAGGTTTGTGTAAGTACACTCTATGATGTTTGAACAATGGTGAAATCACCTAATGAATAATTTCTCAGAGTGTATCCCTGTCATTCAATGATGGATAATTATATGTATATATATACAGAAAGAGAGAGAAAAAGACAGAGAGATATATGAAGAGATTTATGATAAGGAATTAGCACTTGAAATTATGGAAGGTGGCAAGTGAAAATTGTGCAGAGCCAATGTCCCAGTTCAGGTCCATAGGCAGAAAGCTGCTGTAAAATCAGGAAGAGTTAATGTGCCCGTATGCAGGGTGTCAGACAGGAAAAGCTAATGTTTCAGTTCCAAAGATCTCAGGCAGGAAAATTCTTCCTTACTCAGTGGACCTAAGCTTTTTGTTATTTTCATTCCTTCAACTGATTGGATGAGGACCTCCTACATTAGAGAGGACAATCTGGTTTATTCAGTCTACTGATTCAAACATTAATATCAACCAGAAGAACCTCACAGACATAACCCCAAACGTTGTCAATTTAATGGATCAGCATGATATCTTATAGAACAAAATACAATCAAGATTCTTATGAACTAAATTATGACACAGTGCTGGAAAATTGGCATACCCCTGATGTAGGACAATACTGCTGGCCTTGCAAGCTTAAATCAAACTGCTTCTGATGGTTCTTATTGACAGGGAGATAAAAAGCATTTGCCGGATCTCTAGCTACAGATCACATACCAGATCATCTATTAATTTTCTCAAGCAATGAAGCCACATCTGGCCCAGCAGCTACAATTGAAGTCTTCACATGGTTAAGCTTACAATTACGCACTGTCATTCTCCAAGATCCATCTATCTTCTGCACAGTGAGATAAAAATGTTGAATGTGCATGTGTTGGGAATTGCCACGCCTACATCTCTGAAGTCCTTGCTAGTGGCGCTAATTTCTACAGTCCCTCCAAGAACATGGTATTGCTTTCGGATTACTATTTTCCCAGGTAAAGGCAGTACTAGTGGCTTCTACTCGGCGTTTCCCACCATAATAGCCCTCAATCGACAGGTCAGAGAACCAATGCTGTGATTCTACGAGTTGTTGAGTATGTTTATTCCAATTATGCCTTCTGGAACTGGGGAAAAGACCACAGCATGGGTTCAATGACCCAACGGACCTGAGTGAAATTGACATGAGCTAAATCTTTATTGATCACCTGACCTCTATAACCTCCTACTGTAACTGGTGGATCACAGTGTTATTTTTGGGTCTCTTGGAATCATTGTTAGGTCCCAGCCAGTGCCCAGTAGTTCCTGATACGTCTGGTTATTTTCTTTTCCACAATTCACAGTTACCCTGATAAAACATCACAGGTCCCTTTGGGGAAGGCTGGGAGAAATAAAAATATGTAAAGTTTTAGCAGTTTTCCAGGGTCCTTCCTCAAGGGGATTCGATCTCCCCTTCATTCAATGAATTCAGTCCGGAAACTGGCTCAAGTACAGGAATCGATTATAAGGCCATATCTCTGTTTCTATGATTCAAGTGAGACTTTTGGTCTCTTAACTTGGAACTTCTCTGCTGACAAAGATCAACTAAAAGTTGAGTTGGCTTCCTCTCTATTTCACTTCTAGGAATATAGTGATCAATTAGCCAACACTGTAAGTCTTCTTGTGTTGATTATTCTGATTGTTGTTTTGACTTTGCTGTCCTTTATGGTAACCATGCCCACCTTACCTCTGGGGATTGAGTGCCACCAGTTGGCCACTGTTACCCAGGATCACATTACTCCCATTGCATTAAATTTCCCAGTTCAGTGACCATAGGTCCTATTAGAAGACTGGCCTATAGAAAAGACTAATCACAGAGCTTTTCAAGGATGCTGGGGATCCCCTCACAAATTTATTTTTTATGATTGTGATGAAAGCTATGTTATCTGGACTCTCCCAGTGTGCTTGAGTATATCTTAAATGACAAATCCACTCTAACATTCTGATTTCCTTAATCTGTCAAAATTCTTCCCCTACAGTAAACCAAGGCATGTTTGGTATTTCTAAGTTTCTCACTGTAGGCCACCTTTTGGTTCATGTGTTAGCCACCAACCACACAAACTGCTAGAGCCTTTCTTAACTCCTCCAGCTATAACATTAAATGCAGAATCTCTGTTTTGTAAGCCCATATCAATAAATTTGGCCAGATCAAACTTTATATTTCTTCTATGCTTATCCTATGCCTTTAATATCCATTCTCGCATATATTCCCAGATTTCTGTCTGAATAAATTAGAAAACTCAAGTAGTTGTTTTGGAGCATAGTGCACCTCCTCATGTGTCACTCTTTGTACCTCACCTTTAGGGGCCTGCTAGGACTTGTTTCTGGCTATAAGTCTAGAAGCAAAGAGGTAGTGGGATGAATCCTGAGGAGAATCAGTATTGTCTTTCATGGCAGCTGCCTCAGGGGAGGCAATAACAGTTTCCTCAGGCAATGAAGGGTTAATCCTTCAGAAAGAGGGTGAGAAGGCACTTCCACTGGGAGTGGAGAGGCCGTTTCCAACAACAAAGAAAACTCCTCTTCTCTGTTCCATATTCTCAGTTTCCTCATCCATCCAGTGATCTAAGCCAGAATCTGGGTTTCATTAATTACTCTTCTTTCTCAAATCTTCGTCCTATATTAAGATCTTTTGTTTATAACTCCTCAATATTTCTTGAAACTTTTTCTATCTTTCCGTGTTAGTTTGGGTTTCCTAGATACAGACAGATGAGATGGAGATTTTTATGAAATTGATTTATAAGAAGAGGGGTTGAGGGAAGCTGACTATGGTAGGGAGGAAAGGATGTGGTCTCAACTGGAGTCTGACTGCTGCCTGGAGCCATGGGTGTTCTGGAGTACAGCTTATACTCCTGAACTGATTCCACCTTGAGGCAAGGGCACCAGTCTTTTATATCTCCTCTCCAGTCATTTGTTGGGGCTGTTGGGCCCTGGCATTGTGGGCATACTTCCCCAGGTGAAGCAGCTTCCATTTTCTCTGCAGCAATTTTCCACAGAAGATGAGGCTGTAAGCTTTAGCAGCCCAAACACACAGCAGCTAGGGCTTGGGTGCATTGGCCTAATAAAGGGGATTTGTGCTGGATGCAGCAGTATCCACCACACACTGCATCCTTATGGCATCACCAGAATTCAGGTCTCCATGTTTTCACACCCAAATCATTACAACATCCTAACACCTCTCCTGCTGCCTGCCCTGTCCCCTTCAATTCATTCCTCATACCATAGCTAGTTATAATTTTAAAACTTAAATCTAACTGCATCATTCACTAGCTTAAAAGACCTTCCAATATTTTCCCCATGGTTCTTAACATTAAGCCTTAACATGATTATGAGACTCTTCTTGATCTTCCCTGTTTCCATCTCTCCAGCTTCGTATCTTGCTCTTTACCCTTTATGAGGTCAGTGTTGAGCATGTTGCCTGGCACACAGCAGGCATTCAGTAAATAAGTGCTGAATGCATAGATGAATTAAAAACCACAGCTATTTTGAATTGATTAGGTTTCCAGCATACTTAGTTTCACCTTCTTGCCTTTGTTATATATTCTTTCTCATAGGAATGCTTTCACACAAACTGATGACTATTCAGTCTGATGATTCTTCTTCATGCTTTGGATCCCATTGTTTTTTAACGTCTTTTCTTCCTGGAATCTTTCCTAAACACCTAGGTCTTTGTTGTGTGTCTCTCAAACATGCCTTCTATCTAGGCTATCTGCCACTATCTTATCATTTATAACACTATATTGTAATTTTAAGCTCTCTTCTGAGAGTCTCTCAATGGATCTTGAGCTCTGCGAAGGTGAGACCTATGTTCCTGTTTATTCACCACTGAAGTGCCAGCCACTATCAATGTACCTGATACATTCCTTATATCCAAAAATATTTGTTGACTAGTGAATGAAGGACAGAAGGAGTGAATGGAATATATTTACCCTGAAATAGCTTTTGGTATAGATGGAGCTACATATTTTTAAAGACAGCTTTTGAAAATGAAATGTTACCAGAAAGTAAACCAATTAACAGGGAAATGTAATATAAATAGTCCACATTTATAAGATGATGAAATCTTGTGGAGCATAGAGAATATCAAGGTAAACTATTTGCTTATTCACTGAAAATCTCAGTTTCAATTTTTTCTCTTGACACAGTTTAAGCAAGAGTGAAAAAAATTCTGGTTTCCTTAAGAGATCTGCCTAGAAGTCTCCTCACAGTCTGAATCAGATTAACGTGAGAAAAAAATTTCCTATTTTCCAGTATTAGTATTTTTGCTCTATATTTTATTGACTTTATTCAATATCCTTTATACTTCTATTTATTCATTAAATATAAGTGATGTACCAGTTGTTTTTCTACTTATAGAAATTATTATTAGCTAGCAGGCAAGTACTTATGGAGTATGAATCAATATTCAATAAATGGAAATTCTTCTCTGACATTAAAATATTCTTTTATTTGACTTCATCACCTTTTCTGATGGGGCATCAGCATAAGATGGTGATGTGAGCAATACAAAATGATTCTGAACCTCACATAGAAATTTGGAAACATGATGCAATATTTGTCACTTACCTCAGAGTTTAAATGGCACATTGCTTTTATATTCCTAAAGTATTTACACACCACAATATTCCAGTCAACATATTATCATCAACTGTGTATATAAAAATGAGCAGAGTTATTAATAAAAAATTATAATTTGTTATAGGTGATTAATATACATTATATTATGTATATGCTATACACATTATTATATATTATATATATGTTATTGTGTCCATCAGTTCAGTCCCTAGCTCAGTAAATGGTAACTATTATAATTATCTTACCTTTCTAACATCATTGCCAGGCAGCGTATCATAGCAGTTAAGAGCATGGCTGAGAAATCAGTTAGATTCTGGTTACTGGCTCTTCTACGTCCCTTTGGTACCTCTCCCTTTCTGTCTGTCTTCTCATCTGTAAAATGGGAATAAGAGCAGTGCTTACCCATTTGCATTGTTATAGAGATTACTGCTCAATACCAATGTATTTTATTATTTCTTTAATTTTCTTTTTATTAGAACGAAAGCTTCTGAATCCATATATACGGATGAACTAGTGAAACTAAGTCCATTTTGGTAGGGGTTTCCAAATATTCAAAGAGTGTTGCTGGGTTAGATTTTTCTCCTTTTTCTTGCACTTATTTTTGCACCTTTCATTGCAGATCCATGATTCAAAGCTGTCCATTATTTTTTTTCTTTAACTCATAGCTATCCTTCGCTGAGATCATCTAAAATTTCCTTTTGACCCTTAACTCAGTTGAATCAATGTTGGGCTCCAAACACATTTATTGGTCACCTGAAATAGCTTTCCTACTAGCCAATTTCCTAATGGCATTTTTCATCTGGGCATTTCTCAAGGTATAGATTAAGGGATTTAACATGAAGGTTATCATAGTACAGAATACCGCAGCTGCTTTATCAATTGATAAAATAGCTGCGGGTCTCATATACACAAATGTAGGGCACAAAGTATTAGACAACCATTGTGATGTGGGAGGCACAGGTGGAGAGGGCTTTGCACCTTGCCTCCAAGCTGTAGGTCCTTAGGGAGTGCAGGATGACCACATAGGAAACCAACAAAAGAACGAAGTCTAACACACAGATGAATCCACTGTTAGCAGTAATGAAGAGCCCTAGAGGGTGGGTATCAGTGCAGGCAAGATTGAGCAGAGGATTCAGATCACACATAAAGTGATCTATGACATTAGGGCAACAGAAGGGTAATTGAAAGGTGAAGAGGATCTGTCTGGTTGCATGAAGAAAGCCTCCCACCCACACCATTCTCACTAACAGGATACACACCTGCCGATTCATGACGGTTGTATAGAGCAAGGGTTTGCAGATGGCCACATAGTGGTCATAGGCCATCACAGTGTGTAGGATGACATCAGCACCTCCAAATAAATGTTCCCCCAATATTTGAGTCATATAGCCATTAAATAGGATGTTCTTTGCGTGGAGTGAATCCAAGATCAGTTTGGGATACTAACAGAAGAATAGCAGGCATCAATAAAAGAGAGATAGGCCAGGAAAAATGATACAGGGGAGCCCAATAATGGGCTGGCAGTGACCACAATGAGCATATTTCCTACCACAGAGATGATGTAGATGATAAAACATGGCAAATATGATTTTCTGCATGTTTGGATTTTTTGTGAGCCCTAGTAGGACAAACTCTGTAATGCTCCTATTCTCCATGGATTTTACATTATGGTTAATTATATTACCTGGAAAAAATGAATTTTTATTAATGCAACTTTGAATTTATTAAATCTCTCCATATAAGAAATAATAAATTCCTAGATTTTATTGAATTGTGAATTTTTATGTGATTTCTTGGTATAGAAAAAGGTTCTCAGTTCTCGAAGATTTCTTAAATAGTCTTCTGGGTAAATATTCTGTTAAAAGTGTAGACATGAGGAAATTTGGAAACATAAAGAAACATAAAGGCAGGATACCCTGTGAGCACACTTAATCATCTGAGATGATTAAGAGCTTAATGTGAAGTAGAAGATTGCACACATAGTGGGACCTAGGCTTGAAAAGGGAGATACAACGTGGATGTAAATGCTATGAGTGCAAGGCTGAGGAATTTTCCCTTTATTCTTAGGAAATGGGAAACCATGGACGGTAATAGTGAATATGACTGGAAAGATGAAAAAGAATTTGAGAAAGGTGGAATCATGGATATAACTCTGGTAAAGCTCTTTCTGTGTCTTGGATGAAGTGGACTGAGGTTTAGTAGGAGGATAGAAGCCAGAGAAAGGAACTCCATTATTAAACTCTTTATAATCATTGCCATTAAGTGTAACAGGGCATCGGTGAAGAGAACGTAGTGAAAGGATACTGGAGCTACTGTAAACTAATTGATAACGCTCATTTTCTAAATCAAATAACATTGTGATAGCTAGTAAATAGACTAGTGCTTGATTGCTATGTGCAGGGTATGGTAGCACCTGTGTGGTTTATATTATTTCATTCATTTTGCAAATAAGGAAACACTCTCAGAGATTAATGTTAATAATAATAATAAGGATAAAATTAACTAAAATTTACCGAATGCTTACTTTGCTGTAAGTGATTTTGCAAACGTTTGGTTATTTAATCCTCACTATAAACCTATGAGATGATTGCTACTCTCATTTTTATACTAATTTTACTCATCAGGAAATAAAAGCATAGAAAAGTTATTGATTCTACCCAATTTCAAGCAGATATTAAAGAGTAGAGCCAAGCTTAGGTCAGATTATACTTGTTAACTTTTTCCTCTCATTTTTTTCCCCAAATTCTTAATCCATGCCCTACTGTGTTAAGTTGAAGTAATAATCTCCTTTTGGTATGACCATAATAATTATAACTAATTTAATGCTACTCAGAGACAAGTGTATATGAAGAAATTTCATCAGTGCATACACACACACACACACACACACATTAACATATTGGAATCCCCAAATATTAATTAAAAAGTGGTACTGCTTTCATTGAAGGTCCTTTTTATTTTCTCCTCTCCCTCTGCCCAATTTCCTTTCCTCTTAATGCCCCTTCAGAGCATTCACCCCCAGTCTCTTCTGAAAATGGTGAAAATGACTACCACAGCAGTTAAGTGTGTTGGTTTGAGAATTAGAAAGACCAGACTGGAATCTCGCCTTTTCCACTTGCAACTCCTTCTAACTGAGGTGCATTACTTTGGCCCCTTACATCTTTGTTTCCTCATCTATAAAGTGAGAAAAATAATAACCACTTCACAGGTTGTTATGAGAATTTATTGAGGAAATATATATGAACATATTCTCCACACTGCTATGGACACATAAGGATTTTCACCTATTATTGTGATCGTGTATGCATCTAGGAAATGGGAAGGATTGACGTTTTGAAGATAGTACAGAGAAACATTTAGCCATATAATAAGTTCAGGAAGATTCATCTCCAACATTGCTTTTAAAGAAGGCAAGGAGACTCATCTTATCCTTAGCAGTTGATGTTAGGAAGGGTGTTCCGTGTTTGTCCTTGGACTAAATAGCTTATGATTCATGTCATTTAAAATTCATACTTGTGTATTTTCTCCGTGTGAAGTGTAATCAAATTTTATTTTCATTCTCATGATTAGTCTTGATTATTAAAGGAGGTGTCTCATGGCAAAAGAAAGATGTCTGATGTTGGAGAGCTGCATCCTACAATGTGCTTAATCTCTATGAGCCTCAAATTTTCAGGAAGATTTTTCAGATCCTTAAACAGACCAGAAGAATTACTGATTCCTGCCCTGTTTTTTTTTTTTATTTCTATTCAGCTATAAATTTACTCTATTTCATATAGTCTCATGCTTTATGCTAGTATTTCTTCTAATTAACTGTGTTTTACCAGTTTGACTGAGCCAGAAGATTGTGTGCTTTATCTTTATTTTTCTTCCCCTCTCTCTATTTTTTAGCAATAAACAAATTCAGATAGGAACAGCTACTGCATTAAATTCAGACACTATCTTCTCTTTTTATTTGATTCTATACATTGTTCTCACATATGTAGAATGTCCTCTTATGTCATTAACAATCATATATTAATATTATGCATGATATGGTTGTTAGTGTGTAATTTAATAAATTCTATCCATTTATATAGGAATATATTGGTAATCTAAAAATCCACCATTACTAAATTTTATTCAAGCAATATCTTACCCTGCAAGTGAACACTTTTATTGCAGAGGCATGCTATTTTAGCCCCAACACTGTCAGAAATTACCAAAGTGAAAGAAGCTTAGAAGTCTTGGAGGGGGCCTAAATAAAAGACTGAAAGTCAAAGTAGCTGTGAGTGACACAGTCCTATTTGACTTCTTGTCTCAGTCACTCTATCCCAATCCCTAAATCTTATCCCCAATCTTATATCCTTCTCTAGGCATCCATTGAGAGTGCTGATTTAGTACTTCTAGACTGTTCTAGTATTCTCTTCAACACCTGGCAGAAGCCTATAATTATGGTGTTGTGTATCCTAGATATTTAAAAGCAATCTTCTTGTTTTCTTTTAACTGTGAAAAATTTTCCCCTATCCTGTTAATCAACACATCCATCACCCCATATATTTATCTTTTACTTTTTTCTGGTGAAGTCATTTAAGTTTCTCACTCTTAGCAAATAATGTTATTATCAATTATAGTCACCAGGTTATACGTTAGATCCTCAGACCTTATTTATCTTAAAGCTGAAAGTTTGTACCTTTTACCAACCTCTCCCTTTTTCCCCTAAACTCCCAGGCTCTGGCAATCACCTTTCTGTTTCTATGAGATTGACTTTTTTTCTTTTCTTTCTTTCTTTTTTTAAATTTCAAATATAAGTAATAGAATACGCTACTTCTCTTTCTCTGTCTGGCTTATTCCTCTTAGCATAATGCCCTCAATTTCTATCCATGTTGTTGAAAATGGCAGCATTTCCTTCTTTCTCACAGCTGAATAATATTCATATGTATATCTTACATCTTTATCCATTCATTCATCAACTTAAGTTGTTTCTGACTGTTGTGAATAATGCTGCACACAGACATCTTAATTTCAAATAATTCATCCTTTTCTCTATACCTAAATAATCCAACTTCCCAAAACATTTAGATTTTATCAAATATCTCTTAGAGTGGCTGCTTCATCTGAAAACACACAAAATAGTCTTACTTTACCTCATGTTCAGATACTTGTACTGTAAAATGGGCTATAATCTGAATTGAGTCCTTCACAAGGAAGATTGGACTATCAGCTAAATATATCAGCAGAGGTTGGAGCATCTTTTCAAATATGGGCTTCAACACTTCAGTCCACTTCTATATTAGATCCACAGTGATTAGTATATGTTTTAACATACAAGTGGTTCTTGGGGGATGTGATATGCTCATGCTTTATGGTATGGGAATTCAAGCTCTTGAATCAGTAAGACCTAGTTATGATGGGCTAGCTGCATGACTTTGAACATAGGCCACACGATGCTTCTAGTTTAATTCTCTGTATATAGTAATTATCCTATATGTACTAGCAGTTGCTTTTGTTTTTAGGGTTTTAGAATATTTAACTACCCTGTGCAGAGATGTTAATCAGTGCAACTAGTAAGAGCTAATCAGAATCTATGAATTTCAAGTTTTTAAAAACTGTGCTGCACACCTGTCAATTAGCAGCAGCAACAGTTCTCTTAATAGTAACTTTAAAAAAAACACAGGTGTTTTCTTCCCTCCCCAGCTGAGGTTACCTATTGATAAGGAAATGGAGATGGAGATGTTGGTGACTTTCTCTCTGAAGGCAACTATGGGCTTGAATGGAACTTCTTTCCTGAGGAGCCAGGGTGTGCCCTGACTTCACTTTTTCTTTAGAAAGAGAGAAAACCTTGGCAGCTCCTGTTTGCACTGCCCGGTGGCCTGGCTCCATTCACTAAAGGTCCTCAAAATCTGCCAGTGTCTCCTCTTCATAGCAGCAAGTTCCTCCAGATTGTGTTGCCAAGTACTTTTAGCACTTTATTTACCTTATATTCTTTAACTTTCTTTGATGTTTTGCTTTTAGTAATCTTTTTCAGTTATGCCTCCCCAAAATGTAAATTCTATGATAAATTTATGAAATAACCTATGTATAATGATATGCTGTACCACAATGACACCTAAAACTTGAGAATGGGCAGGGCACCATTTGTTTTCCTTAAATAGATTTCTTTTCTTCCAACTGCAAAAGCTTTGTTAACATATTAAGACTTTCTTGAGGGCTCTTTGTTTGCTTACAGTTAGTTCTTTATCAAATGGCTTCTTACTGCCATGCAAATATGCTTTCTTCAAGTTCTCTCTTCAATTCATCCAAATAACCAAACCACAATTGAATTCAGCTTTGAATCTAACTGGAAAGGGTTCACATGGAATCTTTAGGCCCATTGCAAGTAGGTATGTTAGACTCTCCAGAAAACCTGACCTATCCAGTCTGACTAGATTTGTTCCCCATGTGCCTCATCCAAGTAGTACATCTTGTAAGAAGACTGACCTTAGAGATGTTGGTTTCTCATCCTGAAATGGTATAAGATCTCACTTTAAGTCCAAGAGTGTTAGACTTAAATACTAGACAATTTTTTTTTCCATTTGAGCTTAATTTGGTTACATGCTTTTGAAATTTAGTGCAAACAAGATCTGGAACGCTCTAAGTGAAAGTCATATAGTCAAGCAACATATTATTTCTCTAAAACCAGGTATGATTCCATGTCTAATGATGTTAACTCTACATCCAATTGATGATACTTTGGGGCTAGTCACACAATTTTATGGTATCATGAATAAATACCTAGAAGTAGAATTGACGGAACGTAGCTTACTCTGGTTTGAGTAGATACTGTGTTAATTTATTTCAAAGTTTCTCTTTATTTTTCACACCACTACCAGCAATATATAAGTTCCATTCCTCATATTGGTAATTTGTTTTTCTCTCTCCCTCTTTTCTCTTAACTGATCTTGGTAAAATTTTCTGAGTTTTACTAATCCTGCTAGAGAACTGACTTTTGCCTTTTTTAAATTCTATTTCAGAATGTTAGTTATGTCATTGATTTCTTTGCTTAATTTCTTATATTCTTATTTCCATATTGTTTGTATTTAATTTGCTTTTATATTCCTACACCTTGGTTCCTAGGATACTTATAGATCATTGATTTACCAAACGATTATTTTTAATGATAGAGGTGATATCACTACACATTCTACAGATTTTAGGAGAATAGTAAGAGAATATAATGAGCATATTAAGGCCAATATATTAAAAGACTTAGAATAGACAAATTCTTTGAATGATGTAAGCCACCCAAGAATATTGAAAAAAATAAGCAATAGATATTCCCAATAGTTCCCTCTTTCTTAAAGAAATTTAATATATTGTTTTGTTTCCCTACCCCCTGTCTAACTAGCTTCAATGGTGGATTCTAGAAAACATTAAAGAAAAATATTTATTCTGTACAAACTCTTCTAAAGAGAATAGAAGCAAATATTTCTGAACTCATTGTATCAGTCCAATATTTCTCTGAGACTTATCATTTATACTAGCTTATCTGTACATTTCTTAGAAATTTCTCTATAGGCAATCATTTCACTGTGAATACAGACAGTCTTCTTATTCCTACACAATATGAGTGACTTTCATTTTAATGTGAGTGTAGCATTGTTGCAAGATGTAAGATCAATATATAAAAATAAATTGCATAGTTTGTACTAGTAACTAATAAACAGAAATTGGATTTTTAAAATTGCATTTATAATAACGTAAAAATACTTAAGAATAAATATGACAAGATATAAGAGAGACATATATACTGAAAACAAAATATTTGTTCAAAGAATATGTAACCCTAGGCTCTCCAGGACCAGTTCAACTGACTCCATCTTACCAACAGAGTGCTTAAAAGTTGTCTTTCAGGGACTGTGACCCCTTGTCCAGTTCAGGCTGGTTAAGATCATCAAACCATCAACTGCGCCTGTGCAAATGCTCAATAAATGACCCCCCTTTATTTTTTTGTTGGTGAGGAAGATTGTCCCTGAGCTAACATGCATGCCAATCATCCTCTATTTTGTATATGAGATGCTGCCACAGCATGGCTTGAAGAGCAAAGCATAGACCTGTGCCTGGGATCCCAACCTGTGGACCCCAGGATACTGAAGTGGAACAGATGAACTTAACCACTACACTGCTGGGCTGGCCTCCAGTGCTCAATAAGTGACCCTTTGATGTCAGGAAGCTAAAATATCTACCCTCAGATCATAGTAATCCTGCCATTTTGTGAATATGTTTGCTATGAAGATGTGTGAACCTTGACTACGCTTTCGCAGATCATCAATTACCTCACTTCTCCTTACCTCCAATCATCTATCTCTACACTTCAGACTGCCCTGCCTTTCATCCCATAAATTGTGCCCCAAAGCCTGGATTGGGGAGACAGATCTGAGGGTACATTCCTCTGTCTCCTCGTAGATAAATCTACATTTCTTTTCCCAAAAGCTGATGTTGCCATTGGGTTTTTTAGTGTGCATCAGGCAAGAGAACCCCAATTTTGTGTGGTAACAAGTATAAACACCTCAAAGAAAAGGTGTGTTCATGGACAGACAACTCAATATTATTAAGGTATGAACTCTCCCCAACAGCGTTTCTACATTCAAGATTTCTGAAACAAACTATAAACAGGCACATTTTTAGAATTTTTCAAAACTGATCTAAAACTTATATGGAAATGCGACAGACCTAAATTAGCTCCCACAACTCTAAAAAGCAACGTTGGAGTACTTACACTACCTGATTTCAAGTTACGTTATAAAGCTACTGTTCCAAAATAGTGTGATCTTTTCATGGAGATAGATAATAAGATCAATGAAGCAGACTTGAGAACCTGGTAGTAGATTTGCACATATATGGTCAACCAATCTCAACCAAATATGTAGCCAATTCACTGGAGAAAAAAATCATCTTTGCAACAAACTGTTGTGGAAGTATTGGATATCTATATATACCAAGACAAACCAAAAAAGAAAAAGATTTCACCTATATATCACACATAGACAAACTTATTAAAAATCCATTAAAAATGGATTTTACACCTACATGTAAAATATAAAAGTACAAAACATTTAGAGTGAAATATATGAGAAAATCTCTGTGACCTTGGATTATAAACATAATTTTAAAAACGGTACCAAAATTGTGGTTCATAAAAAATGATAATTTGCACTTATCCAAAATTAAAACTATGCAGCAGAACTGATATATGACCAGGGTTGAGTTCAAGAATTGAGGATGTAAATGCCCAACATGTATCTGTCTCTAAGGAGTGCCCCAGTGTGTGTTAGTGTGGGGAGATTAAAGTTATGACCAATTATCTCCTTCTGTGAATTGATACAGGCTAACGTGAATAAAGTTTGGTCAATATTGGACATAATATTGAAGTGCACAACCTGTAAAACAGTGGCTTACAATATCATTTAATGCTGAAGTGCTATAATCCTTTATTTACTCAGGGTTATTAAACTTTCAAAGCCTAGAAACAAGCACTAAACTTAGAATAATCCATTTTCTTGCTTCTGCTGCTTACTGGCTATTTGAGCTAGTTATTTAAACTCTAGAATCCTCTGTGTTCTTATCTGCATAGTAGAGCTAATAACATTTGTGTCAAAATATGCATTATTATGAGTATTAAATAATTTAATGAACTTAAAACACCCAATAATCTCTCAATAAATTTTTGTTATTGTTTTGCTAAGTAGTGTGATCCAAATAAGATTAAATCCTGTAAAATTTAATTCCCTGATGTTTTAAATGCATGAGAAAACTTTGTGTGGATTTGTACATGGTAGAGAGAGAAAGGCTAACTGAACTTTAGTGTGTGTAGAAGAGGCTGAGTCTAGACAATCTGAGAATATTCAGTGACAGGAGAAAGAATCAAAGGGTAAACACAATAAAAGATTTACTGTGCTTTGCATGCTTCTTTCCTGTGACTCTTCTATGCATTTTAATTTTTCCTACTGGCCTAGTTTATGGGGAAAAGAACATTTATTCTCGTATTTTTCCTCTGTCTCTCATTCCCCAACCATCTATTCCATCAATGTTAGTTCCTATCTAGAAATAACCTTGTACAAATTATGATATGCAGGTCATTGATTTTATGTACCTAGCTGCTCTTCACACTTAGAATCTTGATAATTGTCCATGCAGGTCTGTGAGTGTCCGTGTTTGGTTCTCTTTGCCCTACCTCATCTGAGATTTTCCTGAAAACTAATCTGTTACTTCTGCAGGCTACATTAGATTTTGTCCTATTCTTCAGAAAGCTGGAAGAGCACAGTGCTGTCAGAGTTTCCTGAGCTGCTCAGACTGTAGACTTTTAGGCCTCCAAGGAAATAGTGCGAGTTCTTTTCCAAGAGGGCAAATGTGGAAAGCAAATACCCAGGAGCAACAAGCACATTATTTTGGACACTGGCTTAGCAACATTGGGCCAGGATCTGTTTAGAAATGCCTTTGGGAATATGATTACTTAGAGCTTTTAAAAACTAATTCTTGCATTGTCGCCTAAGTTTACATTCTGTTCTTCTAAAGCAAATTTTTTTCAGGTATAGGCATGAAATAGATATTCCTAGGACCTAAATACTCGTGTTAGCTTTTGAAGGAATTTAAAAATACTTTTGTTTACTTTTCAGTTTGAGCTTTTATTAGGGTGTCAGTTGGCATTCCAAATTCCCAGCCTGCTTCCTGAGGAATAACGATCTATTTCTCCTGCATCACTGATAGTTTTAGTGAATATTTGAAGTCTACTTCTCCTATTAACCTGGAGAAGGTTTAAAGCATGTTGAGATTTAAAAATATTTTCAGAGAATTAATCTGGATGCTTTGAATTCCTCGATTGTAATTTTCCGCATTTGATTCCAGATTTGGGTCCTGGAGGCGAATTGGCAGGGTGAGTATCTGAGGGCGAAATGCTTCCTGATGCACCCTAAAACTAACCTGACAGACACTCAGATCTGATGGCTGGTGAATTACTCATGTCATCTTGGTGTGGGAAGCGTCCCACCAACCATGTGCTTGGTTAATTTTATGTTCTTTATATTTATTTTATACAACTTCATTCTAAAGGCTATAACTTCTCTTGTCGCATATGATAATTCAATTACTATAAAAATGTTTTAGCAGACTTCAGTTTTAATTGTGAATTTTTATAAGCAAAATTCCCATGACAAACAATAGAGCTAAATAAAGCATTTTTAAGTGGGCAGTGAATTTCATTGTGTCCCATTCTTGTGCTTATATATTATCCTCTATATTACTATTAAGAAATAGACCAGTTAGTGCTTGAATATATACAATAGTGAAGAATGTCCTAAATTTCAAAAAATTGCGATGCTAACATAGACTGGTTTTATCTAAGTCAAGTAAGGTAAGTTTATAGTATGCTACATGCTGCTACACTAGGAGAAAATTTGGATGTGTAGTCAAAATTTTATTTAAATTTGAGTGTCTATTCTTCTACAGACAGCAAAACACAAAAAGCACATATTTTTATTCAACACTAACAGAGAAATAAAGTAACTGTTTGAGCATTTTTTTAGTAAAAACAACAAGAGTAATGATTAGTGTTAAGAAATGCCCTAAGATAACCAATCTATCATTGAATTAATTAAGAGATTTTCACTAATAGATTGCTGAAATTGAAGTTTATCTGATTCCGCATTAAATTCATGTGACAATTTTTTTCTTTACTTTTCCATTGGATTTTGTTGTATATATGTGCATGACAACTTCTGTAGCTGCTAAACAATTCACTCAAACAGGAAAGACCAGGAAAGGAAAATGACCATCTGTTTTGAACCACACATGTCACTGGAGTGTTTCACATTACTTCATGTATTCCTCACTAAATTTCTGACTTATGTAATGATAACAATTGTATATGAAAGGAAAATGTTTAAAGAGATTCAACAATTAGCTCAAGGATCACACTAGTCAGTTTATTTAGCATTCCTCAATGTTTCTACCTCTTTCTGTGTTGCCAACTGTTCTAACAACTTGTTCGGTGGTTGCTGATATTCTTTATTTCATCAGTTGTGGCTGCAATTTTTACATAGGAGATTTCCATAATATCACTATGTTGTTTTATGACAATGATTCTCCTCGATTGACTTTCCCCTTTTATTTTTGCTAACAGCACTGACCATACAATATGTCCCCTCAGATTGCAGGATGGTGTTTCGAGCTATTGCAAATTAACTGCCAGTGATGATCTAGAAAACAAGCAGGAATCTTGACTTGAGGAATTTACTGAAGGAAAATTATTTTGAATGTTTTAGAATCAAAGAATTCTAGAATGCATGCTGATATTAAATACTCCACTGCTTTTTACATGAGTACTCAGAAGCACAGACTGGGTGTCTAGCAATCCTTCATCTTGCGTATTCTTTCTACTCAGATGAGGCTTCACGACAGTCTCTTTATCACTGCCCTTCACCGCACCCTTCGGCCAACCTCTCAGCTCTCAGGCATTAAATATAGCCCCAGACGGAGGGAGAGAAAAGATTTTTGTCGTCTAACATTCGCAGGGGATTATTTTCCAATCCTGAGAAATTACTTAGCTTCTCTTGATCTGAGTCTGTTCTATCTAAAATCAGAGATTTGGATTAGTCATGTGATTTCTATTTTGATATTGTTCACAATCTACCTATACAATAATTCTGTTTGTTTCATGTAATGAAATGTATCTGAAAAAAACAACATTATTTCCACATTATGAACAAAGACTGAGTATCAGTTTCAATAAGTAGAAGACAGGTCATTGATTCTCACACTCCTGAAACATTTCAATATTCTTCAGTTACGCTTAACTTCTAGACGTTGTGACTGATAATTATTTTGCTTCGTTATTTGAAGGAGGCTAGGGAACCTTGTAGTGATACTGAAACAAGTAGGAACAAATTGAGAATTTTCACTTTATAAATTTAGAATTTTGAATAGCAATTTAGAATAGAATTGATGACCTATAGTACGGACCATTTTTTCAACGCCATAGCTGTCAACCATTTGACACCTAAAATCCTTTAAAAGACTATAAACAACACACAGAATGAATTCGTGAGTCACTAGAGTTGATGGTTTCGAAATAATCTTGCAACAAAAGCATTTGTGTTTTTAAAATAGATTTATGGGGGCCCAGATATGACTGTCACATCAGACCCAGACTAAGGGAGAAGCTGTGCTAGCTTTTACAAACCCACTAGGGTCAGATACTTCCTCATCAGTGGGTACAACAGCCTCTGGAAGTGCTTTCTCTCTATTCTCCACTCATTTTGTACTGATTAAATAATGTCTTAAGATTTACATTAGGTACAAAAGATCCAAATTCCTGAATTTTTCATCTATTAACTATTGCAACAAATACCGCTTAGTGCTAATTAACCGCAGTTTGCCTTCAACTTACCTTCTATATCATCTCCTTTTATTGACATTCATTCGTTAGATTATATGTAAAACATTAAATTTCTAGCAAAAGCCATGACATATGCACAATTCAAATATACTTGGGCAATTTAACAATCTTATTTTTACTTTACCAATTCCTATAACAAACGTCGCTGACTGTATATGTTTTTTAATTGTTTTTAATTTATAAAATGTAAATATGAGAAATGAAGTTGCTGATTACTTTTCACAATTACAGTCATTAATTGATATTTTATTAATGTATAGTTTTTAAGCATTCTTTGCTTTTTGTTGCAACAACAATTCCATTGGTTCAACATGACCCATTGACAATGTTTGATCACATAACAAAGAATAGTGTGCTCTACACACATTAAAGTTTAGCAGTTCAAGCTGGACTGTTTAAATACATTTGCATTTCT
The DNA here is from genome assembly GCF_041296235.1 of Equus asinus. Classification (NCBI taxonomy): domain Eukaryota; kingdom Metazoa; phylum Chordata; class Mammalia; order Perissodactyla; family Equidae; genus Equus; species Equus asinus. The sequence continues at coordinate 18,386,644 of NC_091806.1, forward strand.
TCAAGATTTGTTCCCAAATAATTCAGGGCATTTGATCAGATAATCTGAAAAGAAGAAAAATTACCTTATGTATATGGCACAAGAATTGAAAAATCTTTTCTTATTTTAGGTCAATTAGACTAAATAATATAATTAACGTTTTTTTGTTATCTAAATAACAAAATTAACAGCAGTATTTTTTATTTTCAAGATATTACTTAAATATTTAAAATCATTACCAGTATTATCAAGTAAAATATATAATTATTCTCAATGAAATCATTATGAAATTATTCCACAATAGGTTTATAAAATGAGACATAATAAAAAGAAAAAGCAGCTTAATTCAATAAACTAAGAATAATTAAGAATAAGATTCCATTCCTGTCAATCCATGTTTTAGTAAATTTTATACTATTGTGTTTATACTATTAATTTTTCACCTGAAGTTGTTTTCTTTCTTTCAGAAACATGTCATTTGTCTGTAACATGCATCAAATCAAATATATGGAAAGCCAGAGAAACATCTCAGTATTCATTCTTCTAGGACTTTCTCATGACCAGAACACACAAATATTTTGCTTTGTGCTCTTCTTATTCTGTTATGTTGCCCTGTTGGTAGGAAACCTTCTGATCCTCATCTCCATTCGATGTAGTCCTCTTTATAACCAACCAATGTACTATTTCCTCATCCACTTATCCTTAATAGACATCTGCTATACTTCTACCGTTACACCCAAATTAATCGCCGACCTGCTAGTGGAAAGAAAAACCATTTCCTATAGTAATTGCATGTTACAAGTCTTTACTATGCACTTCTTTGGAGGTACTGAGATCTTCATTCTTACTGCCATGGCTTTTGATCGCTACGCTGCCATCTGCAAACCTCTCCACTATGTGATTATCATGAACAGGACAAGATGCAATCTCCTAGTCTTGGCTTCTTGGGTTGGTGGGGCTGTTCATTCCATTCCTCTCTTTTCTACAGCAATCAGTTTGCCCTTCTGTGGTCCTAATGAAATTGATCACTATTTTTGTGATATTTTTCCTTTGCTAAAAGTTGCCTGTACTGATACCTACATTACTGGTGTCCTCGTAATTGCCTTTTCAGGTATGGTTGCCTTAGTTACCTTTGTTGTCTTATTTGTTTCTTATGGCATTATATTATTCACTTTAAGAAATCACTCAACTAAGGGAAGACATAAAGCCCTCTCTACCTGCTGGTCTCACATCACTGTGGTTGTCTTATTTTTTGGGCCTGTGATCTTTATCTACCTTAGACCTCCCACCACTTTTCCTGAGGATAAAGTATCTGCTCTATTTTACACCATCATTGCTCCTATGTTCAATCCCTTAATCTATACACTGAGAAATACAGAGATGAAAAACGCCATGAGAAAAGTTTGGTGTCAAACATTGCTTTCAAAGGATGCACATAATTAATTTGAAAGACCTTATTGGATAAGTAACTTTGTGAAAGAAAAGGGGTAGCTGTGGATTATAAAAACAGGAATTATCTCATAGATTTTATATACCATCACTATCTTAAATGGAATGAATGAGAGAAATAAGACTACGAGTTTAAAATAATAACTAAAATTCTAATTCTTGCAAACCAAAATTAAGTGGAAACTAAGTTAATGTTTTTGGGTGTAGGTAAGGAAGATTGGACCTGAGCTAACATGTGTTGCTAATATTCCTCTTTTGCTTGAGGAAAATTGTCGACGAGCTAACATCTATGCCAATCTTCTGCTATTTTATGTGGGATGCCACCACAGCATGGCTTGATGAGCAATGCTAGGTCCATGCCTGGGATATAAAACTTGCAAACCCTGGGCCACTGAAGTGGAGCATGCAAACTTAAACACTATTCCATTTTGTGGAGTATTAAGAGGGTTTACATATGGTTACCTTCATGAAAAAGCAATAGGGCCAAATCAAATAGGCAATGCTATATTGATCAGTGAATTATAAATGAAAATGTTTTTAGGGATAATTCTATTAAAAACTTCTGACTCATATCACATAGTGACAGACAGTCTGTAGTAGTGGAGACGCTGTGATCTAAAATTAAAATAAATTTAAACTTCTGATGGAACATTCACATATACATCCTCTAGTGTCGTTCAGAAATCAGTTGTCAACAAGGAAATATGTAGAGTAGAATCTATTTTAAAGTGACTTCTGGGCAACTCTCCTGACACCCTATTGAAAGAAATAATAAAAAAAAAAGTGAAGACAGAGTGAGAATATATAATTTAGAATGCTAAAAATAAACAATGGTATTACACCTATTGGCCAAAATTTAATAGCATGGCCCATTGAACTTAAGGAAATGTATGATAAAATTTAAGTGTTGACCAACTGCTATCTGCCTAAAATTGATAAGTAATATTGCAATCGTTGGAGCAGAACCAAAGACCTTTCCTGTTGCAATTAGACAAAAAAATTAGCAAAAGACAAATAAGAAGTGGTCTAAAAGCAGAGTAACAAACCAAAAAGCAAAATGCATTTTGGCTGCACATGAATGTTTATAGCAGCTTTGTTCATAATTGCCAAGTCTTGAAAGCAAACAAGCTGCTCTTCAGTAGGTGAATGGATAAACTATAGTACATCTAGACAATGCAATACTGTTCAGCACGAAAAAGAAATGAGCTATCAAGCCATGAAAAGACATGAAGGAAGCTTAAATGCATATCTTAAAGTGAAAGAAGCCAATGTGAATGGTCTACTTGCTGAAAAGTTTCAACTGTATGAAACTCTAGAAAAGACAAAACTACAAAGACAGCAGAAAATCAGTGGATGCCAAGGGTTAGGGAGCAGGGAGGGATGAACAGGTGGAGCACAGAGGATTTTTAAGTCAGTGAAACTATTCTCTACATTATTAAACTTTTGGATATTGTTTTTGTACATTTCAAAACCCATAGATTGTACAACACTGAGAATGAACTGTAATGTAAATTATGAATTTTGGGTAATAATGCTGTATCAATGTAAATTCATTTGATTGTAACAAGTGTATTACCTTGGAGGAGGAGATTGTCCCTGTGTGAGGACTGGGGATGTACAAGAACTCTTATGCTTTCTGATCAATATTGCTGTGAACCTAAAACTACCCTAAAAAATAAAATTTACTAAATAAAAAATATTGTGGCACAATACATAAAGCAAATCATCTTGTAACTATAATAAAGAAGAGAAATCAGGAAAATTTTCTAGAGAAACTAGAAGAAACTTTTATGAAAGGACTTCTGTGCATGCTTAATAGGATTTAAACTAAGATCTCTTAAGATGCACAGCAAATATCACAATAGAGAAAGGATTGGTTAATGGACTTTTATGAAAAAGAAAGTAATTAAAATACTGAAAGAGTTTTAGAATACGTCGAGGCAAGGCAAGAGTTAAAAATTCTGAAGGTGCTGCGCGAAGAAGGTTAAAGAGCAGAAAAAGTAATGAAGGAGGTAAAATTAAGTAGAATTGTTATAGCAGACAGGCATTGGACAAATTATTTTCTCAGCCATTACTAATAAATGAAAATGTAGCCAAATTTAAATTTATCTTTTGAAAAATCATCACTAAACATGTCAGTCTATGAAAGGGAATGTGCTGAAAATGATTAATTTTATTACCAAAAAGTTTATATTCCATTGTTTATGGGAGAGAAAAATATATCCTTCCCTTCAAATGGACTCAAAGATTAAAAAAAGCATATGTAATTTTCTTGAAAAAACTTTAAAATGTGAATAAGAATTCCAATAATATCTCCTCTCTTTTCTTGCCTATATATACTGTTCTCACATATCTAGAACATCCCTTTATATCATTCACAGTCATGCATTAATAACAAATCAAGTGCTGCCCTAAAGCCCAAGAATTAACATGTATTCCCATGTAACTATGGAAAGGGCATGAAATCCAGCAAACTCCCAGCACCTATTATGTATTTTTTGAAAGACTTTATTTTTTTTTTGGAGCAGTTTTAGGTTCGCCTGAAATAGAGGAGAAGGGAAAGAGATTTCCTGCATAACCCCTGCTCCTACACAAGCATAGCCTCCCGATTATCAACAACCCACTCCAGACTGGTACATTTGTTAGAAATGATGAACCTGTATTCACACAGCATAATCATTCAAAGTTCATAGCTACATTATGGTTCACTTTTGTTGTTGGACACTTTATGGGTTTGGACAAATTTATAATGACATTTATCCACAATTATGGTATTGTACAGAGTGTTTTCACTGCCCTAAAAATCTTCTGTGCTCCTTCTGTTCATCCCTGCTCCCCATATAATGTCTTTTACCTGTTTATTTTCTTCATTAAGGAGACTCTATTATTCTAATTATATTTTACTGCCATATTTTATAAATCACATAACCCAACCTCAGCTCTGTCTTGGTTCCCATTTCTCAGATATCTGCCCGTGCCCAGGCCCTTGTCTTTTCTCAGTAGAATGAATGAATTGCATCCACACAGGTCCTCTGAAAGTGCTACTCCTGCCTCATATCGAGGGAGAGATCTGGGGAAAACCATAGACACAATACTGTTTGTCTTCAGTGTCAGGGACTGCTCTTTGATGTTTTACCTCTTGGAGTCCTTTACACAGCTCTTATTGTTTTTTTTTTTTTCCTCGACCCATGGAATACCAGGGAAAAACATTTGGTCCATTCTGAAGGAAACTAACTGTGACCAGTTAGTTGTATGGTGCTCTGTTTGATTTGGTTCAATGTACTATTTTTCCAGAGTATTTAGACTTTTTTTAGGTAAAGAAAATGTTCATGTGTATATGTGCCAGTGTGTGTCAGATGTGGGTGTCTGCATGTGTACGGTGTGAGGAGTGTGGGATTTTTGAGGAGGGCTCACAGGAAAGACCCTCTCATCAGAGTGTGCTATGAAACAAAACCATGAGACCTATTATTAGTTTTTTTCTCCAAGGGCCACAAAATTTTATTAGCTGAAAATATGACTAACATATACAAAGTGCACAGCCATAATCTATTAAACAAGATTAATTATTTATTTGCTAGGTGTTATTTTTATTTTTTATGTTTCTATTTCTATTTTTGTTTTTAGTTATTTTTCTAGCTTGTAGGACGATGTCTGACATCTGCATATATAAATGTATGATGAATTTAATCAATTGTTTTGCTCAATATATTATCAAAAATACAGAATATTTTACAAATCTTTATATTTTAAATGTATCATTAAAGAAATGTCACCCATTACTATATTATTTTATTGAAAAATTAAAAGTCCACCATCACTAAAGTGTGTTAAATGAATAGCTTAACCTGCTAGTGAACACTCACATTGTACAAGCACCGCATTTAAGTTTCACAGTATCAGAAATCATCAGACTCAAAGAGCTTAGAAGACTTGGATGGGCCTAAAAGAAAAATTGGAGATCAAAGCTACCTGTGGGTGAGATGGTTCTATGTGACCTCCTGCCTTGATCTCACTCGTCCCTCATCCTCTCCCTCAACCCTATGTCCATTTTTAGGCATCTATTGAGAGGGCTGATTTAGACACTTCTAGGCTACTCAAGTGTTCTCTTCAATACCTAAGAGAAGCCTATGAATATGGTTATAGTATATCCTAGATCTTTCAAAACATTCTTACTTTAAAACAGTTCATTCTTTTCTCGGTACCTACATCATCAACTTTGCCAGAAATTTTGATTGTACTAAATATCTCTTAAAATACGTGCTTCTTCTGAAAGTACATAAAACAATTATCTTTCACTTCATGTTCTGATACTTTTACTATAAAATGAGCTATAGTCTGAGTTGGGTCCACCACAAGGAAAACTGAACTAGCAGCTGCTTTCTCCAACCCTCTTTTTTCAAGGCCCTGGGAATATATCATAAGAGGACGGCAGGTTTTTCTTAACTTCTTGCTTGCACATGTGTTAGGTCCACTGTGATTAAAATGCATTCTCACATGCAAGTATTCAGGTGGTCCTGATGGGATGTGATGGACCACAGTGTGTTGTAGTAGTCAGGATTTTAACATCTGGAATCAGAAAAATTTATTAATGAGGGTATAGCTGTGTGACCTTGGTTAATGCTCATGAAGCACCTTGCTCAGTTCTTGGTGTAAAATAAATATTCTATATGTGATTATAGTTGCTCATCTGGTGATTAGAGATGCATCTAGGATCTCAGAGAATGTATGTTCCCACTCCAGATAAGTTAAATAGTGTGGCTAGTAATAGATTGTATCCAGACTCTCCGACTTGGAAGTTCAAGTTTTTAATCACTGTGTTGGATTTGAGCCATAGTAGCTCCACTTCTAAAAGTAAATTAGGAAAATAAGCTCACGTGTTTGGTTCCCTCAGTACCTGGGACCACTTTTTGATGAGAAGAGGGAGATAGAGATGTTGGTGATTTTTAACCTGAATGTAACTGGAGATAGACTATAGGTTCCTTCAGAAGAACAAAGTGCTGTTCTGACTTCATTTCTCCTTCAAAAGGAGGAAGAAGTTGAAACACCCATAATGGCCTGCCCGATGGCCTGGCACTTTTCTCTAAACATCCCAGACATCCGCCAGTGGTACTATTATTTTAGCTACATGCATCCTTTGCAATTAAAATCCCAAGCACTTTTATCATTGAATTTCCCAAACATTCTTTACGTTTCTTTTAATGCTTTGTTTTCTTCAGCCATATTAATTTCCCCCATCCTCTATGTTGTAATCTTTTTGATAACTTTATGAGATAATATAGGCAATATGATTTCACTGCACCACAATTACACTTAAACCATAAGATTGAGCAGACACAGTTGTTTTACTAAAATTCATTTCTTTCCTTCGAACTGCAAATGATTTGTTGCTGTATTAAGACATTCTTAAGGGCCCCTTCTTTGCATAGAATTAGTTCTTTTCCCAGCTGCTTCTTTTCCCCACACAACTATACTTTCCTCAGATTCTCCCTTCAATTCAACCAAATAACCAAGCTATAATTTAATTTACATCTGGATTTATTTTGAGGGATTTTCACATTAGAATTATTAGGCCCATTGCAGATTGCATTGTGGCATTTCAGAGTTTCCATAATGCTGAACATGTCCAGTATACTGAGATTCATTTTCCATGGACCTCATCCAAGTGAGTACATCTTGATAAGAAGACTGGCCTTACAGGTTTTGGTTTCTGACTCTGAAATGGGTATATTATCTCAGTTAAGTACAAAAAAAAGTTATTTCTCCCTTTTTGAGCTTAATTTGCTTATGTTTTCTTTGACACTTATTTCAAACAAGAGCAGATCTTCTTAAAGTATGACCGTATGCTCAATCTACTTACTCTTCCTTCTAAGATCATATATGGTTCTGTATCTATCCTTCTAATGATGAAGCATTGATGCAAGTCACTCTAATTTATGGTACGGTAAATGAATACCTAGAAGCAAATTGCAAGATCATAGGTCGTGACCACCTTGATAGATATTGTCAAAAACTATTTTATGTGTTTGCAAAAATTTACACTACTGGGTGTTTCTCCAAAGAACTTGATAACGCAAAGGCATAAAGATACCTGCACCCCTATGTTCATTGCAGCATTATCCACACTAGCCAAGACTTGGAAGCAACCTAGGTGCCTATCAAGGGATGAATGGATAAAGAAGATGTGGTATTTATACACAATGGAATACTACTCAGCCATAAGAAATGATGAAATCTGGCCATTTGTGACAACATGGATGGACCTTGAGGGTATTATGCTGAGTGAAATAAGTCAGAGGGAGAAAGTCAAATACCATATGATCTCACTCATAAGTAGAAGATGAAAACAATGACAAACAAGCACATAGTGGGGCTGGCCGGTGGCGCAGTGGTTAAGTTCACACATTCTGCTTCTCGGTGGCCTGGGGTTCACCGGTTCGGATCCCGGGTGCGGACATGGCACTGCTTGGCAAGCCAGTCATCTATCCCATCAATGTTATTCCCTGACAACAAATAACCTGGTGCCAGTCCTGATATTGCAAGTCACTGACTTGATTGGTCTCTTTACTCTGTGCATGAAAGTTACTCTAATTAATGATGCATACTTGGACTGTAGCTGCCTGTCCTTGGTTGTCCTGGTCCTCCCTCATCTCAGACTTTCCCCAAAGCTACCCTAATATTATTTCATTCTCCATTGTTTTTCCTCTTTTCCTTCAGAAAGTTAGATGAGTACACAGTAGGCAGTGTTTCTTGAACTGCTCTTCTGACTAGAGCATCTTAGGGCCTCCTGAGGAATAGTGACTGAGCCAGGCTGTTACCAAGGTGAGAGGTAAGGTTATAGCCAAAAAATGCCCAGAGGCACCAGGAACATTATCAGGGAGAGTGACTTTAAGGCATTAGGTAATCTGTTCAGAAAGCCCCAGAAATATAATTTCTTAGATTTTACAACAACCAATTAATTATTTCATTGGCATCGAAGTTTATATTCTGCTCTTCTGAACCAAATTTTATTTAGGCATGGGCATAAAATAAATGACTCCTGGGACTGAAAATGTCTGCATTCTTTCATGAGAATTTCAAAACACTTAATTTTTTTTTTCGTTTGGAACATCCTTTCTTGCACTCCTGATGGTTAATCGATATTTAAGTCCCACTCACATTGCAAAGGTATACCTAAAACCTAAAACAGTATAAATGTTCTAAGAAAGGTTGATATTTTTAAAACAATTTTAGAGAATTGACCTAAATATGTTTGGATAATTGGTTTGTAAATATCAGCATTTTATGTCAGATTTAGATACTGGAGAAGAGTCAGTGGAATGAATATCTCAGGAGGGAATTCTCCCTGATTCATCCTAAACCTAATCTAATAACCACTTAGATCGGATCATCAGCGAATTAACAGTCACCTTTTTTGAAGAATATTTGACCAACTATGCTTTAAGGGGGTTAGATTTTATTTAAGTTTGTTCAATTATTTTCATTATTAAGACTATATTTTCTCTTGCAGCACAAGATAATTTGATTATTATAAAAATACTTTATGTAAGTTTACTTTTAATTGTACAATATTTATAACCCCAATTCCAGTTGAGAACAAGAACACTTGAGTTAAAGTCAATGAGATGTTGAAGTTGCAGTGAGCTTATTGACTACCATTTTGGTATTTTCATATTTTTGTTGATATTTGTATAAAGGTGTAGCCCAGTTTATGCTTGAATATCTCCAATGATAAGTAATTTTGTAACATTCAAAAACCTTGCCATTCTAAAGTAGACTTGATTAATTTGATTCAATTCAAGTGAGTTTATATTCTGACACCAGTAGGGGAAATTTTGAACTTATGGTGAAACCTCACTTACTTGAACCATAAGAGGAATGATACTTGTTATTTCAATAGCATAACCAAAAGAGAATGCAGAATTTTTATGCAATATTATCAGAGATATAAGGTAATAATTTGGCTATATTTTTATAGTACAGACAAATTTCAGGCTAGTGATTAGTGTTAAGAAATAACCATTTTATCAGAATATTTTTATTTATTTTTACTAAACATTTGCAAAAATTAAAACTTATTCTCATCATCTAATTAATTTCATACTGTGATATTTTTGTCTTTTCTTAATTTGTTCATTGGATTTAATTATATATGTGTGTGGCAACTTCATAAACTGCTCACTCAAAAGATACAAAAAGGAAAAGGAAAGTAACACGTGTGCTTATGAACATGTAAGAGACTGCTGTGTATTACATTATTTCTTGTAGTCCTCATTGTATTTCTGAATTATGAAATAGTATCACAATTCTCAACGTGTAAAACGAGGCTTTGAGAGGTTAGCAATTAGGTCAATGATCACAAAATTTATGGAAGGGAGAAAGTTGATTCCGTTTACTGAGTTCCTTATTTAAAGTTTTGATATATAGGAAAGGAAGATGCTTAATAAAATTGGAGAGACTAACTAGTGAGAATAAATAAATTGGTGAGAATGTTTGGCTAGTGTCTATGCCTATACCGGGTGATTGATTTCTCACAGAACATTGGCAAGATTGCTCAGATTTTAAATTTTAAAACCCTAAATAACTACAATTAAAGTGAAAAATAAGGTAAATATAAGGACACACTTCACTTACTATCAAATCACTGACTATTAGAATTACTTAGGTAACTGGTTTTCTTTTTATATTCAGATGGTTGCCATTATAGACACACAATTTGAATCAAAACAGTTCACCATTCACTTTATTGTGTACTTCTCCATGTTTCTACCTCTTTCTTGTTGCCACTATTCCAACCATGTGTAGAGTATATGCATATTTCCTCTTTTCAACATTTATGTTTTCAATTATTTGACAAATTGAGAAAACGTGTTCAAGAATATATGCGTTTCCATGACAATAATTCTATCATTGTCCTGTTTCACTTGTTTCTTTTACTTCTGCTAATAGCAGTGATAATAATATCACTTTCCCTCAGAACTTGGGATGGGTTTTAAGAGCTATTGTGGATTAAACTTTTCTGATGATCTAGAAAACTATCCAGAATCCTACTTTAAGAAATGTGCATTTCGCTAAAAACGATGGAAAATTAGTTCAAAATGATTTTGAATAAAGAATTCTGGATCATATATTTACATTAACTACATGTTATAGCCAGATAAACATTCAGAAACACAAATTAGGTGACCCAGTAATCTGTCACCTTGCATATTTTTTCTTTTGGATTCAAAATACTCTCTCTGCTATCCTTCGTGACCCCCCCACTTGCTCTGCTCTCAAACTCGGGATGCAGCCCCAGACTGAGCGAAATCACATATCCATTCTCCAATGTCCACAATGCATTACTTTTTGATGCCAAGAAATTGCTTACATTCTCGTAATGAGTCACTTTTATTGAAAATTAGGTGTCTTGATTACATTAAGTGATACTCCAGTATCACCAGGCAGATGCTTAGGACCGGATCATGATTGTAACCTCCCAAACCCCACATTCATGAAACAGCAGAGAAGCAGAAATATGAGAGAGATGTGGGTTTAGCCAAGTCAGTCATTGAACTTTGAAATGTAACTTCTTTCAATAAAGATTTTTTTTTCAAATTTAAAAACAAATTTTATCATGACCCTCATTTCCATGAACACAATCTTTTATCTAGATATTTCTTGCCAAGTTCTTGTTGAAGAGACATTATATGCAAGCAAAAATATATACTGAAATCAAATATATTTGAATGTATTCTGGAAGACTTACTTATCCTATTTTCTTCCTCCCCATCTCACCCATACCTCCAATATATTGTCTTGGAAGTTATGAGTTGACCAAAGCTCAGACTATAATAGAATGAATAGACAAAAAATTACCCTTAAACATTTTTTCTCTCCTTTAGTAAATTTTCTTCTCCATAGAATTTAAATTTATCTTATCATCCTCCAAATCAAAAACAACTCTTGGGAAAACGTCTGATGAAGCTATTCGCTTTGGAGTGCCAAGGATAAAAAAAGAAGCTTCTTTGGACTTTGTGACTTGGACAAAGATCTGAAAGTATAAGAGAAGTAATCTTGGTATCTGAATCATTACAATGAGCTTATTCTTTCCTTTATTCTGTTAAATGAGTACTGTATCATAAAATATTGACGTTTGAAAATACAGCAGGCATTGGAAGCAAGAGGATGTGGAAGTCTCTCACTCTATTTAGTCAATGATTTGGGCCACTCTCTTGAGACCTTAGTTTTTGGTTTGGATATTATCAATCCTATTAGTCTGTCCATTTCTAGGGCAAACATTTATTTTCTATATTTGGATATATATACCTAAAAGTTACTACTACTAATAAATATATATAGTTTAGTTAACTCTAATAAGTGTGGGTCTTCATCAAATATTTAATGAATAGTTTCATGATGATGTTAAAAGTCTATACACCAAACTGCATCCATAAAGCTCATTTCTATCCATTCATTTTCGAAACAACCCAGACTACTTTAGTCATATGTTTATTAAATTCTTTGAAAAATATTCTCTGTGGCCTCAAGTACATTTCAAAGATTCGCTATGTTAAACAAAGTAATTTTTAATCTATTTTGTAATTTATAATACCCCATGATATAGAAAAGGGAGAATATACTTCTCAAATCAATGAGTATTTATTGATGTTTGTATATAAGCACGGTATGTTCACAATGTAATGGGTGTATACAAAGATTAGTATATATCAGGTGAGTCTCTGTAATGAAAGTAATACAGTAGCCAAGGATTAAAAATAAACAGTTGTAGTGAATCCAAACCCCTTGTACCTTCTCCTTTCTGACTGTAATGACTTTCCATTTTTAGCTGTTTCAACTTTCTGGGAACCTTAAGACCAAACTGCTCAGAAACATCCTCTAGATGGTTTCAGTGATGACCTGTGAGAAGGAAGATTAATTCTCCTGCTCTCTAAAGACTTTCTTTACAACTCGCCTTATAATATTAGATATTATTGCTTATAACACAAGAATAAATGTGCTTATTTTAGCTTCCTTTTTGGTACTGGAATTTGGAAAACTATATATTCTCAGGAATTATTCTCCACAGTTCCAACCCAATGCCTTGTACTTTTGAGGTGCTCAGGAGGAGCTTTTAAATTGAATATTATCTATTACCCCTTAAAATGTTATATTTTTCTTATTGTTGTTGCCTTATGCTGATCACAAAACACATTCACAGCAGAAATTTACTGTAGTCTTCTGTCTGTTGTGTATGATAGGGAGACAAATACGCCTCCAGTTTATAAAGCCAGAAAAAAGAAAAAATGACTTGAGATCAAATTTTAAATAACTTTTGAATTGTTGTACAATTTGGAGTAGAAGATGTTTTAGTACAAACAGTAACACATGGCAGGTAAGACCTTAAAACTCTGACACCCATAAAAATGAGAATCTTAAGGCATTTTTTAAAAAACAATTCTGAGCCTTTGGGAGAAAAATAGAGACATTTTTCATATCCTCCTAATATTGATTCATGTTTTTATGTTTGGTATGTGCATGACTACACGCTAGACTTTTCCCCCCAGAGAAGTGTTAATACCTTTCCATTCTCAATGGAGTCTGACATAGAAACAGGTTACAGTGGACCAGAGACAAAACAGCATCAGTGACATGGCACATCTTCTAATATTCTGTATTCACTTCAACTCTTCAAACACAATCAGCTTACTTTAAAGTGACTGAATTTATCAAAACAATAATAAGAGAATGTGTTAGTTTGAAAATGGGTAGGTAACAAAGAAGAACTGAAAGAAAAGTAGACATGAAAAGGTGGAGAATAAAGAAGGGTGTAATACAGATTGTTAAGTGGCTCCTTCTGTGTTTCTATGGTTTATTACAGATGCTATAGTGAGCAGTATTGCTTTCCTTAGGCACTGTCTCTTCAACTACCCACCCCTCCCTAACCAACTTACATTAGACTTCTGTCTTTGGAAGGATCCCTACACTTACTTTATTTCTATGAAGAATTTACCATTCTCTGTGAAAATGTCAACAAGTTGTCCTGAGTTTCTTTACCCCTCAAAAGCCAAAATAAAAGAATGATATAATCTACCCTTCTTGAATTTCTCAGTCTGTGTAACTGAATCCAGTGATTCCTGTTCATCTGTTCAAGAGATGCCCTGGAAAACAGCTCTAACTGAGAACTAAAAAGTCGTCATGAAACTTAATAATCATTTCTAATGTTTCCCATAGCTGGTTGCCCCAAATGACATGAAATTAATATTTATTCTTTTTCCTCTTTACGAATCTTACTGAAGACAGAAGAAGCCTTATAGAGGAGCAAGGCAGATTAGATCACTTGTGGAAGAAGATACGGCAGGGACAAATATTGGAAAGGGAAGATTTCTACCCAACGTACTTTTAGAAACACCCCTCCCACATATATGGCATGTTATCTTTCAGATTTTAGCATCCTCATTGTCATGTTTCCTCTGAGCTTTCTTTGAGAAGTAGTTATTCTACTTTTAAATTAAATCTCGGAAATGCATCACCTGCAAATTATATCATTATGACATCATTTTGGAAGCCTACAAGGAGTAATAATTTTATACTCTGATATAGAAATTCTATTCAAAGATTTCTCTTAGAGGTGGAAAAGCCTCATTCTCCAAAAACTATGTGAAGGTCATTATTTCCATTAACGTTTTCTATAATTTCTAACCGGTCATAATTGTTTCTATCTTTCTAGAATGCATAGCTCTTAGCGAGCATTTATCTTGTTAAACTACTTTTCATCAAAATCTTTTGTGAAGTTTCTATACTCTGCCATCTGTAGAAACTGTGATAAACCTTAACGTGTGGAAAGAATTCCCCTATACTACACTTCAGTGGTGGTTTTTCACATACCTGGTGCTCATAAAAGATTTATTAGTTCAATAGACCATTTTTCCCCAATACATATTTATTCTATTTATTCCCTATGTTAATAGTACATCTCGAAAAACTTTGGATTGTTCTTTTTCTCCCCGTTCTTTTCTGAGTGTGTGGAAACAGTATAATCAAAATAAATATGGAAATATGCTAGAAAATTATTTTGGATTATTTTGTAATGATGTCACTCTGTTTACATAGATGGAAATAATCTGTCGCTTCCCTGTTAGAAGACTCTGAATTAGTGTCAAGTCTGACTATCCTTTTTTCACAGCAGCCTTCTCAGACAACACCAGAAAAAATGTTCTTGTCCACATTCCAGGGGGACTACTTTAAGAAATAATTATGTAAATTATTAGCATTCTAGAGAGTATTCTACCTTAAAGTTTTCCTTGCTTTACTAGTCAGAACCATCTTATATGTAATAACTTAACTTTTGGTTTGTCTACTCAATCTATAAGAAAAGCAAGTTAACCTACCTTTTGTTCATTAACCATATAGAAACAAGGATCTTGAGATGTTATGTGCTTGAGAGTGACCAACAGTACCAGGGAAAAAAGAAGAATAAAAACAATGAATAGTGGAGAAGGTGGTAAAGACCAGAAAGAAGAAAAATAGTGCCAGATAAAAAAACAGAAGGTCACCTGGAAAAAACTGTGCTCCCAACTGGAGCCCTAAGTTGCCCCTCCCTGCATTTCTCAGTAGAAACCTTTTATGACAGAAGGGTTTGAGATAATATATTCAAAATGCTGAATGAAAATGTCATCTGAGAATTCAATACCCAGAAAAAAAGTGTCTTTTGAAAATAAAGATGACATACATTTCCCCACAAACAAAAGCTGAGGGAGTTTGTCACCACCAGACCTGCCTACAACAAATGCTAAGGGGGATTTTCAAGTTGAAAAGAAAGGACAAAAAACAACAATATGAACACAAATGAAATTATAAAACATTTTATATAGTTATATATGAAGACAAATATGGAATACATTGTTACTTTAATGGTGGCATGTAAATCTCTTAATTTTAATGTAAACATTGAAAGACAAAAGTTTTAAGAATAATTATAATTACAAAAAATTTTTAATGGACAGATATAACTTGTAGCATTAATAACAAAATTATTGTAAAGTGTGAGTGGAGAAGTGAAAGTGTAGATGTGATTGATATTAAAATGCTATCACTAAAATACAATACTATAACTATAAGGCACTTTATGTAAGTCATATTAACCACACATAAAAACACCTATGGATAATACAAAAAAGAAAAATGGAAAAGAATCTAAGAATATCACTGCAACAAACAACAAAATACTGCAAGAGAGAAATGGAGTAACAAAAGAAATATAAGACAGACAGAAAATATATAACAAAATGGCAAGTCGCTACCTATCAATAATTACCTTAAATTTATTTGGGTTAAAATCTGCAATAAGACGATATAAAGCAGCTGAATGGATTAAAGAACAAAAAGCAAGACTCTACTACATGCTGTCTGTAAGAAAACCAACTTTGGATTTCAGGACACGAATAAACTGAAAGTGAAGGCACAGAAAAACATATCCAATACAAATAGATAGAAAGGAGCAAGTGTGGCTATACTTATATCAGAAAAAATAGTCTTTAAATCAAAAATGATCAAAGAGGGCCAGCCTGGTGGCGCAGCAGTTAAGTTCGCATGTTCTGCTTTGGCGGCCCTGGGTTCGCCGGTTCGGATCCCGGGTATGGACATAGGACTGCTTGGCAAGCCGTGCTGTGGCAGGTGTTCCACATATAAAGTAGGGGAAGATGGGCACAGATGTTAGCTCAGGGCCAGTCTTTCTCAGCAAAAAGAGAAGGATTGGCAGCAGATGTTAGCTCAGGGCTAATCGTCCTCAAAAAAAAAAAAAAAAGAAAAAAAATTTAAAAAAATAAATGGTCAAAGAAGACAAAGAATGACATTATATAATGATAAAAGGATTAATTCATCAAGAAAATGTAACAATTTTAAATATACGTGGACACAACATCAGAGCACCTAAATATACAAAGCAAATATTAACATAACTAAGGGAGAAAGATAGGGCAATACAATTATAGTAGGACACTTTACTACTCTCATTTCAATACTGGATAGAACATCAAGGTAGAAAATCAATCACCTAAACAACACAATAGACTAAATAGACATAACAGACATACACAAAACTTTTCACCCAACAGTAGTGGAATACACATTGACTAACTAAACCCAAAAAATAGCAGAAGAAAGGAAGTAGTAAAGACTGGAGCAGAAAGAAATGAAATAGAGGAAAGAAAAATAGCAGAAAAAATAAATGAAAATATCATTTGATTTTTTAAAAAGCTAAACAAAATCAATGAAGCCTTCCTAGACTAAGAATAAATGAAGATTCAAATAAATAAAATCAGAAATGGAGGAGGAGACAGTTCAATGGATGACATTGAAATATAAAAAGTCAGAAGAGACTGTTATAAACAATTACATGCCAACAAATTGGATGACCTAGAAGAAATGGATAAATTGCTAGAAATGTAAAACCTACCAAGATTAAATCAACAAGAAGTAGAAAGCCTGAACAGACCCATAGCAAACAAGAAGATTGAATCAAAAATCTTCTAACAAAGAAAGGTCCAGGACCAGACGGCTCCATGGGTGAATTCGACCAAACATTCAAACTACTGATACCAACACTTTTTAAACTCTTCCAAAAGGTAGAAGATGGAATACTTCCAAACCCTTTCTTTTTTTTGAAGAAGAAGCTTAGCCATGAGTTAACATCTGTGCCCTCCTTCCTCTACTTTATATGTGGAACACCTGCCACAGCATGCCTTGATAAGTGGTTGGTACGTCCGTGCCCGGGATCCATACTGGTGAACCCTGGGCCACTGAACTAGAGCACGTGAACTTAACTGCTGCGCCACAGGCCAGCCCCAAACACTTTTTTTTTTTGAGACCAGCACTGCCCTGATTCCAAAACCAAAGACGACACAAGAAAAGACAACTCTATGCTAATTTCCCCCAATTAATATTACTGTAAAAGTCCTCAATAAAATACTAGCAAACTGAATTCAACAGCACATTAAAAGAATCATTCATCACAACCATTTAAGATTTATATATGGGATGCAAGGATGGTTCAACATATGAAAATCAGTAAATGTCATATACCAAATTAACAGAATGCAAGACAAAAATCACATGATTATCTCACTAGATGTAGAAAAAGCCTTTGACAAAATTCAACAATTTTTCATGACGAAGACTCTCAACAAAATAGGTATGGGAGGAATAGAACTGAACAAAATAATGTTTCATATAAAAAATCCACAGATGACATTGCATTCAATGATGAAAAACTGACAGCTTTTCTTCTGAGATCATGAAAAAGACAAGGATGTCTACTCTCACTACTTCTATTCAACAAAGTACTGACAGTTCTAGCTAGGGAAATTAGGCAAGTAAAGAAAATAAAAGGCAACCTAGTTGAAGAGAAGAGGTAAAACTACCTCTGTTTCCAGACAGCTTGATCACATACACAGAAAACTCAAAGACATTACAAAAGAATTGTTGGATCTAATAAATTCAGTTAAGATGAAGATACAGAATCAATATATAAAAATCATTGGCATTATAATACACAATGAAGTATCAGAAATGGAAATTAAGAACACAATCCACATTAGCAATAAAAACAATAAATACTTTGGAATTAACCTACCCAGAGAAACTGAAATCTTGTACACTGAAAACTTTAAAATATTGATGAAAAATTTAGAAAAAGACACAAATAAAAGTGCAAAGACATTGCATATTCATGGCATGAAAGAATATTGTTAAAATGTCTTAATATCACAAAGTGATCAACAGATTCAATACAATCTCTGTTAAATCCCAATGGTTTTTTTTTCAAAAATAGATGGAAAAGCAATTCTAAAATTTCTTCCACAAAAAATCCCTAAGAGTCAAGCATCTTGAGCAAGAAGAAAAAAGCTGAGGCTTCACAATTCCTGATCTCAATTATGTTACAAAGCTATAGTAATCAAAACAGTAAAGTACTGATGCAACAAAAACAGGCATATAGACCAATGGAACAGAATAGAGAACCCAGAAATAAACCCACACGTGTATGACCAATTGATCTTGAACAAGGGAGACAAAAACACAAAATGTGAAAAGGATAGTCTCTTCAACAAAGAGTGTTGGGAAAACTGTATATCTATATGCAAAACACTGAAATTGAACTTCTATCTCAGAACAAAAATCACCTCAAAATGGATTAAATACTTAAATAAGATCTGAAACTATAAACTTCCTAGAAAACACAGGGAAAAACTTTCTTGACATTGGCCTTGACAATAATTGTTTTGTATGCGACACCAAAAAGAAAAGCAACCAAAGTAAAAGTATACAAGCGTGATTTCATCAAACTTAAAGCTTCTGCACCCACACAAATCAACATAATAAAAAGGTGATGTACAGAATGGGAAAAATATTTGGAAACTGCGTATTGAAAATGAAGTTAATATTGAAGATATATAAAATATATATAGACTTCAAGTCCCAAAATGCAAATTTCCCAATCACATATGAGCCAAGGATATAAATAAACACCTCTCAAAGGAAGAAATTCAAATAGCTAACAGGTACATGACATGGTGTTCAACATCTCAATTCATCAGGGAAACACAAGTCAAAACCACAATGAAGTATCATCTCCAAAATATTGAAAAGGAAGAACAGTCGTAAAATCATTTTATGATGCTGACATTACCATGGCACTTAAGGAAGATAATGAAATTACAGGAAAGGAAAACTACAAGAGAATATACCTGATGAATATAGATGCAAAAATTTTCAAGAAATATTCCAAATTGCTTTTAACAGCACAGTAAGGATTATACAATATGGTCTAATGGGAGTTATCACTGGAATGCAAGGATGGCTCAACACACAGAAATCAACAAATGTGATATACTATATTAATAGGATGAAAGATAAAAATTCTGTCACCATCTCAATAGATGCAAAAAAAGGCATTTGACAAAATACAACATTCTTTCATGATAAAAAACACACAAAAATTACATACACAAGGAGCTATACTATACTATACTATACACTATAATCTAAACTGTATGGGACTGGCATTAAAACAGACACACATCAGTGGACCAGAATCAAGAGCCCAGAAATAAACCCTTGAAATGTATGGTCAACTAATATTTGACAAAGGAGGTGAGAATACTCAATAGAGACTGGACTGTCTCTTTAATAAATGATGTAGGGAAACAGGAAAGCCACATTCAGAAGAATGAAATTGGGCCCATATCTTATACCACTCACAAAAATTATTTCAAAATGCATTAAAAGCTTAAATGTAAGACACGAAACCATAAAACCTCTAGAAGACAACATAGGGAAAAACTCCTTGACATTAGTCTCAGCAAAAGGTTTTTGGATATGTCACCAAAAAGACAAGCAGCAAAAGCAAAAATCAACAAGTGGGACTATATCAAACCAAAAAAACATTTGCACAGCAAAAGAAACAATCAACAAAATGAAAAATAAACCTATGTAATGGAGTAAATATTTACAAACCATCTATCTGATGAGGGGTTAATATCCAAAACATATTAAGAACTCATAAGACTCAATATCAAAAAAACCCCAAATAATCTGATTAAAAAATAGACAGAAGACAGAATACACGTTTCCAAAGACATACACGTGCTCAATATGTACATGAAAAGGTGTTCAATATTACTAATCACCAGAGAAATGCAAATCGAAACCATAATGAGATATCATCTCACACTTGTTAGAAACTATCATCAAAAAGACAAGAGATAAGAAGTGTTGGCTAAAATGTGGAGTAAAGGGAACACTTGTGCACTGTTGATGGGGATGTAAATTGGTACAGCCACTGTGTAAAATAGTATGAGGCTCCTCAACAAATTAAATATCCAACTACAATATGATTCAGTAATTTCACTTCTGGGTATATATCCAAAGGAAATTAAAACAGGATCTCAAAGAGATTTCTGCACTTCCATCATCATTGCAGCATTAGTCAAAATAGCCAAGATATGGAAACAACCTAAATCTCTGTCAAACGATGAACAGATAAAGAAAATATAGTAATGAGTATGTGTGTGTATACTATATACATATATATATCCTATATAGGATATATATATGTACGTATATACTATGTATACTATATGTACGCATATGTACATATATGTATGTATAGTAATGTAAGCCTTGACAGTTGACTTTTCTTTTTGTAATGCAAGTGCCTGACTTAAGCTTTAATTGCCAGTGCATCCATTTCAAACAGGCATCCACTTCGAGGCAGGCTATCTCAAATAAACACATTCCCAGCCACATGACTAGCTAAAGAGTGAGGATGTGGGGCCCCACCCCCACTGTGAGGCACCTTTGTTTTTAGAAATCCTGGTTGATTTAGATAACTAGCCATTTGGACCACTTGTTATTTTTTCTCTCTTCCCATACTTTAAATTCCAACTCTTATGTTTTAAATTTGCCAGTGATGAGTGAGTCCTGGAGACCCTAGACCCCCAACCTTGACCTCAATACAAGCAGAAGCCAGCTCCCCCTACACTCCTTGCCTTGTGACCTCAGTTATTAGCAGAGAATTGAATGGTGGTTCCCAGAGGCCAGGGTTTGTGGGAAATGGAAAGATGTTGGTCAAAGGGTACAAGGTTCCGCTTACATAGAATGAATACTTTCTATAGGTCTAATATAGACCATGGTGACTACAATTAACAATGTCATATTGTATACATGAAATTGCAAAGAGGATAGATCTTAAATTAAATCTCATCACACACACACAATGGAAACTATGTAGAGACAATTGGTGCGTTAATTAGTTTAATTGTGGTGATCTTTTCACATTATACATATGTCAAAACCTTAAGTTGTACACATTAAATATATTTAATTTTTGTACGGCAAAAAATATCTCAATAAAGCTGTTAAAAAAGTGGTAAAGCCAGCATTTAGATTTATGTGGTTTGACTCCAGAGGTCATACTCCTAATCTTTATAGTCTACCACCTTCCTGGAAGCTAAAATAAGTGAAGTTTATGATCACTGCATCAACTTCTTAATGTTTCCTGTATTTTATGCCATTTACTAAGATGTTTGAAATAAGGCATAATATAGGATAGGGGCATTTGTTATTGACTTGGAAAACACATAGAACTGGTTTAAAACCTGGCTTCTGGTACTTAGCAAAACAACCTCAAGGAATTTGTTTATTTCTCTGACCTTTAGATTTTTCAACTGTATACTTTCAATAGGAATACATAACCTGGTACTATTTTTGTGAAACGCAGGTATTGTAATAAAAAAAGCCTTGGGGAATATATCAGATACTACTTGTTCCTAAAATTACAACTAGAATTCATTATTTTTCTTTAGACAAATCAGTTTTGAGGGCTGGTGGTCACTTCATAAGTATCCATTGGATGAATATAATATCCCAGAAATTTTAAAACTTGTGCTTAAATTTCCCACTTTTAATTTAGCTAAAAGTACTTTTGAACAGCACCAACCCTTCCAACTTTTCTTCCGTCGTGTAGCTTCTTCTACACCTATTTTATAGCCTTGATTTTTAAATTTACGTTATAGCTTCTTTCTTTTCTTCTATACCTCCTACCTTCAATTATTCATCTGAAATGCAAATCACCATGAAAACCTGTATAGTGTGTATGTGAGTGTGTTGATGTGTGCTGGTGTTATAGAGAAGTAGACTAGGTAAGTTTATGATGGATCATGACATTTCCACTCTGTGTTAATTATATGACCCTCCTCATGCATGACATGCCAACTATGGGAAACCAGTGCAACGCTGAGCTTCATAATATCTCAGAAAGCAAGTGAGAACACTGAAAACGTGTTATTTTAATGAATTTATTTTAAAATAATCTTTGACAGGAGGATAATATTAGTATCAGTAAGGTTTTCAAATTAAATAATGAGAAACAGTATTAAAAATGAAGTAGAATGTTGTAACAGGTACTAAGAATGCGGTACACTTTAATACACTGAAATGGATGAATATTAAAACTTCATGATATAATCCCCAGCATGCACATCCAAGCAGCAGGTGTTAATCTGCTCTGCCCACTCTGGGCAACAAAATTCTATTGGCAATTCTAACTTATGAATCTGTACCATCCCTTTATTAAGAAAGTACAAACAAAGAAAGCTGCTTCCGGCTGCATAGTGGGTTCTCTCTAACTCCACTAACTAGAGACAAGTATACTGAATATTTTCTGAAAGCCTATAGCACTTTCTTTTATTTTATTGACATAATCCAATTTTATATAAAATAATATCACACATTTGTTTCTTAAAACCCGGTTCCATTTTCTGTATTTCAATCTCAGAAAATAAGTTGTATGTCTGGTGTATTTTTAATTTTCATTAGATCCTGATAATATACACCATTTTACTTTCCTTCTTCTTAGAATCATAGGATTCTATTACTATAGCTCTTATACCCCAATCAGACAAACAGTTGACTATGTCAAGGTCTTTGTAACACTATATTTAAATAATCACATACATAATTTCTCAGTTATCTTAATAGCCAAAGAAAAAGTAAGAAAAATTATTTTAGAATATCAATTTATTTTAAAAAAGCCTTTGATTCAATAATTAGAAAATTTTTAAGGAAAAAATAATGATATAATGAAATGAACTTCTTGATATGCAAATTTAGTTCCTTTGTTGTGAAAGTGTTCAAGAAAAAGCAGAATACCTAATTTGAAATGTGCTATAGAGGTAATGATGAATCATTGAAAACTAGCTACATTTTATCTATGGATGGTCACATGTTTGAGCAGTTGTGATTGTATGTCTTTCTTTCTTTTTATCAAATAAGAGGGTAGACTGTGTTGTGAGGTGTATTTAACCATGTGCAATGCTAGAATTGACCCTTCAGGTAAAGAAAGAGTCAGGCTGAAGATGTGAGGAGAGCTACTAGTCTGAGGGCAGAAGCACAGAAAAAAGCAAGGAAATAAAGTGCATCATACTAAATTGCATGAGATAGTAAGGATATACATAGTCATATTTGATATATTTACAGATTCAGTCAAACCATGATTGACATCAGGCCAAACCCTCAATTCACTTTTTGCTGTCTGAGGTAATTTTGACATGCCATAACTTTCTCATCACATTTTTCACTTCTGCATTCCTCAATGTGTAGATGAGTGGGTTGACTAAGGGTGTTCCAATAGTATAAAATACTGCCACCATCTTGTCCATTGAGAAAGTGCTTGGGGGGCGTGTATATATGAATATACATGGACCAAAGAATAAGACAACTACAATGATGTGGGTAGTGCAAGTGGAGAGAGCTTTTTTCCTCCCTTCTGCACTGTGGTTTCTCAGCGAATGCAAGATGACAATATATGAGATCATCAAAATGACAAAACTGCTTGTGCAAAGGGCCCCACTATTAGACACCACTAATAGGTTGATCACATAAATATCTATGCAGGCTAGTTTCAACAAAGGCTGCATATCACAGCAATAACGATCAATCAAATTGGATCCACAGAAAAGCAATCTCAAGGCCAGGATAATCTGAGCTATAGAATGTATAAAAGACCCTATCCATGCAAGAACAATCAGGATGATGCAGACCTGCCGGTTCATGATGATTGGATAGTGCAAGGGCTTACAGATTGCCGCATAGCGATCAACGGCCATGAGGACAAGGACAAAGATCTCCATGGCGCCAAATAAATGCAGTGCAAAGATTTGAGTCATGCACTCATTGTAAGAAATGATTTTCTTTGCAGAGAGAGCATCTACAATTAGTCTAGGGGCTGTGGACGTTGAAAAGCAGGTATCAACTAAGGACAAATAAAATAGGAAGAAGTACATGGGGCTTCCAAGTGTCTGGCTGAACTTGTTGGTTACAATAATAAGCAAATTCCCCAGCACAGTTCCCAAATAGAAAATGAAGAAGATTGCAAACACCATTTTCTGCTTTTTATGATCCTGTGTCAATCCTAACAGTATGAACTCAGTTACACTGTTATTTTGCTTCATTGTTTGAGTCAATTTGGGGAAAGCACTGGTTAGACATAATCTGCAAAGAAGAAAAGAGAAAAGAATTTTAAAATGAATACTGCATTTGGAGGTTGAATACACTTAATCATGGAACTGCCACTTTCCGATAAGTAATCACTTACCTGCAGAGTACTTCTGGTTTTATCTGAATAAAATGTAATTAATGATATTTAGTATATTTATTTAACTGATTGCATATGAAAATAATGACATAAGAATAGAAAAATAATAAATAAGTAAATGACTCCTCTGACAAAATAAACATTAGTTTAGGTTATTTGGCATGAGTGAATAACTTTTTCAGCCGAATATTTTCTTCAGCATTCATCGAGGACACATCAATATAAGGTAGTGTGTTGCGGAAGTAGAGGAAACTTTTACATGATTTACTCAACATGCTGTCACATTTCTTGAACCAAGAGTCCAGCTATAAAATACTCTTCTAGTAAACATTGAATGAGAAAACGATTGTCTAAACATTTCAGTGTCTTTCTTAACAAAACCTACACACACACACACACACACACACACACACACATACACACACAGACATGTGGTAGAAGGAGGGAGGTGGAGCAATAGAAACAATAAAAATGAAATTTTAGCAATGGACACAGCCAGTTGGCCCAGTCCATCATGAGACTTATTTTAAACTGTTGCCTTGACTAGGTTTCTTTTCTTTTATTTTACTTCTCAACCTTTCTAATTGTTTACTGTTCTAAATTCAGCTTATCTTATTGAACTTTGTACTTTTAATTATAATATGTTGTCCAAAATTAAATTTATCCCCATATTTACTATTTTTCTAAGTCTTTCAATATATTTTCTTAAGACAGAAGGACTCATTGAGACTAAAGTGAAGATAAAATAGAGGGAGAATACTAGCCATAAACCAGAACATTCTTTCCAATTTCAGATTTAATGTTAAGTGTAATGGATTCAGAAAATGATCTCAGGCAGCTCTAAGCCATACCTGAAAGTTTTCAGTAGAATTCTTGGGATATATATCTTTAATGCCATGTACTCTCACTTCAAGTAAGAGAAGATAGAAATAAAAACAAACTCATATTTACCCATGTCTGACTATATGCCAAACAGCGGACAAACTGCTTTATGTGCTTTTATGGTTTCCAGTTAATAGCACAGTCAACAGCAAATTATAATTGCAAAACTGGCAAAGTATGTTTACAACTCACATGCTAGACAAAGCATAATTTTCAACCATAAATAGATTTCACTCAACGATCTTAAAAACACAGTGAAATGAATGATGGACCAAAGAGTCAACTTCAAAAGGGTCTCTTCTACTTATTAAATGTAATAAGCATATGGAAAGATGCTCAATTTCATTCATAGTTAAATACATTCAAATTCAGTTTCCAATTAAATAAAATTTTCACGTATCATTTTAATAAACTAATCTTTATGATACAAGTTTATTGACATATAGTGCTGACAAATTGTGGGCAATCATCAATCCCACCCATTTTCGGTTGGCGTGTAAGTGGGTGGAATCTCTTGAGGGATGGTTTTCAACATCTATAATATTACAACTGCACATAGACCTCAATCCAGTGATTCTATTTCCTACAGATACTCTTACTTGCAAAGATGGAAAAAAATTAAAATCCATCTGAAGGGGGCTGAATGAATCAAGAATGGTACTTTTATTGATACTACTCATTGATAAAATCACTGGTTAAATAGTGCATATGGTCTCTAACATATATTTTAAAGTGAAAAATAAGAGGACAGAACTGTATCCTAAGATGTTGTTTTAATTAAAAGCAAGAGATACATATTACACACATACATTTCTGTAAATGAACGGTAATTTGAAGAATGTCAACAAAAGCGTGCATTTGGACTCTCTCTGTGAGGAAACTGTATTCTTGGCATCACAGATGTGAGCAATATGTAATTTTTAAGACATACTGTTTGGCAACATTTGAAAATATAGCACTATCATGTGTTTCATTAAAAATAAACCTTTTTAAAACATTATCTTACCTTAGGAGGCTGTTTACTACTCACATTGGCATATCACTGAGCCATACAACTCTCTTCTGATGGAGGTAGAAAGAGCAGCAATAATTTGAGGCAACAATAAGACCCAAGAGTGTGAGTAGGATGGTGAGCTAACTATTGAGGTAGTTCTAGAACTCAGTGCTTTTTAATCACATCATATACCACCACGCTGCCGTTAATTACAGGTCCCCTGGCTTTCTTGGATGTTTTCCAAACATACTCTTATCAAAGCTCTTCAATAAACAAATGGAAAAACTGTTGGCAGTTTATATCAATTAAGAATATTATATAAATATCCCTCCTTATCTATATCTATTTACCTGTGTGTATATGTAGATATATAAATATACACATATTAGCATTACATATATACAAATGACACACTTTAGAATGAAGCAACATAGGGGTGAGAATTTTTATCCATCACCTACTGAATTTCAAAGTCTAAAAAAAAGTAGGTGCTTAATAAATATTTGTTGTATGAATGAAAGAATTAAAAATCCTACAATCTAATAGTGTTCTGCACTATTCTATACTCAGATGGCATTGAGGAAAAGGGAAGCCTGTATCCTACTATATCCACCACCATGTCATCATATCTATGGACTATTTCCTGGAACACCCAAGCAGATATTATTTCTATTTGCTTGTCTCTCACACATTCATTCCAATATACCGTACCTAATAGTGCCATTTCCATCAGGAGCTGCTGTGCACATTTTTTATTTCCATCATCTCACTTTAGAATGTAAAACACTCCTAAAAATGTCCTAAACTTTCTATCCTTCCACAAATGCATTGTATGTATTAGATCCTCACAGTAGCATTGGTAAGGTTCACTTTCACCAAGTATTAAATAAAACTAAGTTAATCTCCAATGCAAATCTTACTGGCTTTGGTAATAGTTTATGCATAGGTTAGGACATTCAGTTGCCTTCTTCTCTTCCCAAGGCAATTTGGACACTCTTTACTCAAATGAGAATAAAAAAAGTGATTCTAATATTCTGTCTGATTATCTGGAACCAGGATCTCTTTGCTCTCACAAAGAGGCTTTAGTTCTCATCTGCATGCCAGAGGCTAGGATGGTCCCAGATTCACTCCACTATTTCTGAAATCTATTCTCACATAGGATTTTGACTGGGAAATGCTTCTCTTCTGTCTTCCTTGTAGGAATATTTAACATGAACGATGCACAATATAAGAGTCTGGGCAACGTTATTCCCTGAAGTGTCCCTTCTCTTACAATTACAAAACATGAGCCAGATGTGATAAAGTGCTTAATCTTCAATTTGTCTCACTACATTATGAAAAAAGGCGGCCTATTCTTGCGATTAAAGATGTTCATATGGATCCTAAATGACATCTTTAATTAGAATAAAAAATCATGGTCGCCTAGTGCCCAGGTCTTGGTTTCTAATACCATTCTCCAATAAAATGAATCAGGAATTCTTGAAGAAATGGCTGATTGTAGGACTGGGGCATGGAATGTAAAGATGAACTGGAAAATACTGTAGTCCTAGAACTTAAGGAAGTGCTAAAATACACACACACAGTGATGAGGATATGACAAAGGGACACAGGAGCCAACTGAAAGAGTCCCAATGGCCAAAGCTAGAAAAAAAAATTAGCAGTAAAATAGATAACACATAATTGAAATATAACTCAAAGTACAAAATAAATATCCATGAGTTACAATGATCTAAATAATTAAATAAATAAATGAATATAGGAGGAGAATATAGAAAAGAATCCCAAGTGATTTATATAGATACTCTGACCTCAAGCTCTTCACCTCTTAAGTGTGGGCCGTTCATAGTGACTTCCTTCCAAAGATCACAGTATAGGAGGAAGGAAAAGTAAATTTACAGAGAAGAAATGTGACAAACACTACCTCAGCCAGGTGATCATATTAACAAGTTTAACAGCGGTAAGTGACATTGAGAGCATGTACCTATTGATATGATGTGATGAAAATGAAACTTTCTCTTGTGGTCTTTCTCCCAATAATCCATAACTCCACTCTAATCGTAAGTAAAATATCAGATAATACCCAATTGAGGGCTTTCATACCAAATACATGACAAGTACTCTTCAACTGTCAAGTTCATCCAAAACAAGAAAAGTCAGAGAAACTGTCACTGTCTGGAGTAGCTGAAGAAAACTTGACAACTGAATGTAAGGTGGTATCCTGAATCAGATTCTGGGGAAGATAAAGGCTTTTGTAAACTAAACAATGAGTCTGGTTAGAGCATGCATTTTATTTAAACATAATGTAATAGTGGCAATTAACTAGTTGTGATAAATGTATCACACTAATGTAAAAATAATAGAGAAATCTGAGTGTGGCTTATATAGGAACTCTCGGTATTATTTTCACTGCTTCCCTGTAAATGCAAACCTACTATAAAATATAAATTTTACTAAAAATGAATGGCTTATTTCATTTAACTCATCCTCAAAGTTTGTTCATGTTGTAGCATGTATTACAAACTCTTTCCTTTTTAATGCTAAATAATATTCCATTATATATCTACATATTCTACCTATTCAAGTATTGATGAATACTTATGTTGCTTAAACATTTTGGCTGTTGTAAATAACCCTGCTATGGACAGGAGTGTACAAATATCTTTTTGAGTACCTTCACTCAGTTATTTTGGGCATATTCCCAGAAATGGAAATGCAAAACCATATGGTAATTTTATTTTTAACTTTTTGAGCAATGCCATATTGTCTTTCACAGCAGCAGCACCATTTTGCATTCCCAAGAAGAGTTCACAGGTGTGATTAGTGATGTTGCACATGCTTTAATTGCTTATTGGCCATTTTTATATCTTATTTGGAGAGGTTTCTATTCAAGTCTTTTGTCCACTTATTATTTGGGTTATTATTTGTTATTGAGTTGTAGGAATTTCTTGTATATTCTAGATATTAACCATTTATCAGATATATATTTGTGAGAATTTCTTCCTAACCAAAGGGTTGCCTTTTCTCTCTGTTGATTGTATCCCTTGGCACAAGTAAGTTTTCAATTTCAATGTACTTCAATTTATCTACTTTTTCTTCTGTTGCCCATGTTTTTGAGATCATATTCCAAAAAGTAATGCCTAATAAAATTGCCTGATCTATCCTCTCTACTTCTTCTAAACATTTTATTGTTTTAGCTTTTATGTTTAGGTCTTTGATCCATGTTGAGTTTATTGTATATATGGTGTAAGTTAAGGGTCCACCTTCATTCTTTCACATGCAGATATCTAGTTCTTCGAATACCCTTTGTTTAAAAAACTGTCCTTTCCTCATTAAATGATCTTTGCACCCTTGTAGAAGTCATTTGACCATTCATGTGATTTTTTTTTGCACTCTATTCTATTCCATTGGTCCATATGCCTGTCTTTATGCCAGTATCACACCATTTTGATTACTGCAGCTTTACAGCAAGTTTTGAAATCAGGAAATGTGAGACCTTCAACTTTGTTTTTCTTTTCAAGATTTTCTTGGCTATGAGGTCCCTTGAAATTCCATATGATATTTTCAAATAAATTGTCTATATCTGCAAAACTATCATTGGAGTTTTGATAGGGATTGTATTGAATCTGTATTGTTTTAAGTATTACTGACACCTTAACAATAAGTTCTCCAATTCATGAAAATGAAATATCTTTTAGAACAAATAGTGTATATACACCCATGCACTGCATAATGATATTTTAGTTTATGACAAACCACATACACAATGGTGGTCCCATAAGATTGCTACCATATAGCCTAAGTCTGTAGCAGTTTCTACCATCTAGGTTTGTGTAACTACTCTCTATAATGTTTGCACAATGACAAAATCACCTAATGATGCATTTCTCAGAATGTATCCCTGACATTAAGGACATAACTATATATGTATATATACAGAGAGAGAGAGAAAGAAAGAGAGAGATATTTGAAGAGATTTGTTGTAAGGAATTGGCTCTTGTAATCTTGGAGGCTGGTAAGTGCAAAATCTGCAGAGCCAATATCCTAGCTTGAGTCCAAAGGCCAGAAACTACTGTAAACTAGTAAGAGACAATGTCCCAATTCAGGTCCATAGGGCGGAAGCTGCCTTTGAATCAGGAAGAGTTAATGTGCCAGTATTCAGGCTGTCAGACAGGAAGAGTTGATGTTTCAGTTCAAAGGCTCTCAGGCAGGAAAAATTTTTCTTACACAGTGGACCTCAGCTTTTTGTTATTTTCAATCCTTCAACTGATTGGATGAGGGCCACCTGCATTAAACAGGGCAATCTGCTTTACTTAGTCTACTGATTCAAACATTAATATCATCCAGAAGAACCTCACACACACAACCCCAAACAATGTCGATATAAGGGATCAGCATGATACAGAATGAAAGACAATCATGATCCCTATGAGCTAAATTATGACACAGTGCTGGACAGCTGACATAGCCCGGATGTAGGATGATACTGCTGGCCTTGCAAGCTGAAATCAAACTGCTTCTGGCGGTCCTTAACGACAGGGTGATAAAAGCATTTGCCAGATCTCTAGCTATGTATCAAATACCAGATCATCTGTTAATTCGCTCAAGCAAGGAAACCACATCTGGTACAGCAGCTGTAATTGAAATCTCCACCTGATTAAACTTACAATTATCCACAGTGATTCTCCAAGATCCGTCTATCTCCTGCACAGGTAACATAAAAGTGTTGAATGTGTATGTGCTGGGAATTGCCATGCCTACATCTTTGAAGTCCCTGATAGTGGCACTCATCTCTACAGTCCCTCCAAGATTCGTGGCATTGCTTTTGGTTTACTATTTTCCTAGGTAAAAGCAGCACTAGTGGCTTTCAATTGGCCTTTCCCACTGCAGTAACCCTCACTCCACAGGTCAGAGAACAAATGTGGTGATTCTACCAGTTGTTAAGTATTTCTATTACAATTATGCATTCTGGAACTGGGGAATAAAACACAGCATAAGTTCAGTGACCCACTGGATCCACTGTGAAATAGACTTGAGCTAAAACTTCATTGAAATCTGACCTACTCTGACTGGTGGAACACAGCATTGTTTTTGGATCTCTTGGAATCATTGTCAGGTCAAAGCCAGTGTCCAGTAGTTCCTGAAAGGTCTGATTATTCTCTTTTCCACAATGCACAGTTATCCTGATAAAATATCATAGGTCCATCTAGGGATGACTGTGAGAAAGAAAAATATGCAAATTTTTAGCAGTGATCCAGGGTCCTTCCTCAAGGGGACTCAAAGAATTAGGTCTGTAAACTGGCTCCAGACTGGGAATACGTTATGAGGCCATGGCTCTGCTTTTATGATTCAAGCTAGACTTTTGTTTACTCAACCTAAAACTTTTCTGCTGACACAGATCAAGCAAAAATTGAGTTGGCTTCCTCTCTATTTCACTTCTGGGAACACCATGATCAACCAGCCAATACTATAAATTTTCTTGTGTTGATTATTCTGATTGTTGTTTTGACTCTACTGTGCATTATAGCGATCATGCGCACCTTGGCTTTGGGAGTTGAGGGCCACCCCTTGGCCACAGTTACCCAGGATCACAATACTCCCACTGCATTTAGATTTCCTGGTTCAGTGACCATAGTTCCAATTAGAGGTCTGGCCTACAGATAAAAGGGATCACAGGGCTTTTCAAGGATGCCAGGGATCCCCCATCAGAATATTTTTTATGGTTGTGATGAAAGCTATGTCCTCTGTACCCTCCCATTGTGATGGAGTAGATCTTAAATGACAAATGCACTCTAACATTCTTTCTAATTTCCTTACTCCATTGAATTCCTTCCTCTACATTAAACCAAGGCATGTCTGGTATTTCTAAGTATCACACTGTGAGCCACCATTTCGTTCATGTGTTAGCTACCAAACACACAAACTGACAGAGCCTTTCTTAACTCTAAAAGCTACAACATTAAATGCAGAATCTCTGCTTAGTGAGCCCACATTGAAATATTCAGCCTGATCAAACTTTACATTTTTTCCATGAGTACCCCATACCTTTCATATCCATTCCAACATATATTTCTAAGATTTTTGTCTCTAATTAGAAAATGCAAGTAGTTATTTTGGAGTGTAGTGCACCTCCTCATGAATCACACTTTGTACCTCACCTTTAGGGCCCTGCTGGGACTTGTGTCTGGTTATAGGTTCAGAAACAAAGCGATGGGATGAGTCCTTTGGAGAATCAGAGTTATCTTTTATGGTAACTGCCTCAAGGGAGGCTATAACAGTTTCCTTAGGCAATGCAGAGTTAAATCCTTCAGAATAGCAGGAGAAGCCACTTCCACTGGGAGTGAAGAGGCCTCTGCTACTACAAAAGAAGTTCATCTTCTCTCTATTCTGTCTTCTCAGCTTCCTCATCCATTCAGTGATCTGATTCAGAAGGTGTGTTTCCTTCTTGACCCTTCTTTCTCAAATCTTCATCCTATATCAAGTTATTAGTTTATAACTCCTAAACATTTTTTGAACCTTTTTCTATCACTCCATGTTAGTTTGACTTTCTTAGATGCAAACTCTGAGATGGGGGTTTTTATAAAACTGATTTAGAAGGTAAAGGCTTGAGGGAAGCTGACTACGGTGGGAAAGAAAGGATGTGGTCTCAACTGGTGTCTGGCTTCAGCTTGGAGCCATGGGAGCCCTGAAGTATACATTGTACTACAGAACTGATTCCACCTTGAGGCAAGGGCACCAGCCTTTTGTACCCTCACTTCAGTCATTAATTGGCCACTGTTGGGCCCCAGAGGAAGCAGCATCAATTTTCTCCGGTGCAATTGTCCAGAGGAGATGAGGCTATAAGCTTTAGTAGCCCAAACACACAGCATCTGGGGCCTAGATGCACTAACCCAGTGAAGGGGATTTGTACTGGATGCAGCAGTGTCCACCACATACTCCATCCTCAATGGCACCATCAGAGGTTAGGCATCCATCTTTTCATACATAGATCATTACAAAACATCGTAATTGCTCTCCTTCTGCCTGTTCTGTCTCCTTCAGTTCACTTCCGATATCACAACCAGAATTACCATTGCAAAACTCAAATCTAACTACATCATTCACCAGCTTAAAAGACCTTCCAATATTTTCCCCATGGTACTTAGCATTAAGCCTCAACACAATTATGAGACCCTTCTTGATCTGCCCTGCTCCTGTCCCTCCAGCTTCATATCTTGCCATTTACCCTTTATAAGGCCAGTGTCCAGCATGTTGCCTGGCACACAGTAGACATTCATTAAATAATTGTTGAATGAATAAATGAAGTAAGAACCGCAGCTCTATTGAATTGAGTAGGTTTTCTGCATGCTTATTTTCACCTTCTGGCCTTTGTTACATATTCTTTCTCATAGGAATGCTCTTGCACTAACTGATGCCTCTTCACTCTGCTGACTCTTTTTCATGCTTCAGATCCCATTTCTTATGTCTTTTCTTCCTGGAATCTTTCCTGAAGCCACAGGTCTTTGCTGTGTGTTCCTCAAACATGCTTTCCTACTACCTTTTGCTACTACTATTTTATCATTTATAACCCTATATTGTAGTTTTCAGCTGTCTTCTGGGTGT
Source organism: Equus asinus (assembly GCF_041296235.1). Lineage (NCBI taxonomy): Eukaryota > Metazoa > Chordata > Mammalia > Perissodactyla > Equidae > Equus > Equus asinus. Next base: position 18,420,675 of record NC_091806.1, read on the forward strand.
CTCTCAATGAATCTTAAGCTTTGTTAAGACCTTGGTTCCTCTTTATTCACCAGTGAAGCACCAGCAGCTATCAATGTGTACATTCCTTATGTTCAAAAATGATTGTTTGTTAATGAATGAAGGAGGGAAGGAATGAATGGAATATATTTACCCTGGCATAGCTTTTTGTGTAGATGGAGCTACATATTTTTAAAAACGGCTTTTCATAATGAAATTTTACCAAAAAGTAAACCAATTAATGGCAAAATATAACATCAGCAGTCCACATTCCTAAGATGATAAAATCTTGCTGAAAGCAGAAAGAATACCGAGGTAAATTACTTGTTCATTCATGAGAATTTCAGTTTCAGTTTTATTTCTCCTGAAACAATTTAAGAAGGAGTAAAAAAAAATTGTGGTTTCCCTAAGAAATCTACCTAGAATTCTCCTCAGAGTCTGAACCAGATAAAAGTAGAAAAAAAAATATCCCTGGTCTCCAGTATTATTTTTTTGCTGTATATTTTATTGACTTTTTTTCATCATCCTTTATACATTTATCTATTCATTCAATGTTTATCATGCACGAGATGTTGTTCTCCTTGTAGAAACTTTGTTAGTTAACAGGCAAGTATTTTATGGAGTACAAATGTATACTCAATAAATGGAAATTCCTGTGACATTAAGATATTCTTTTATTTGAGTCATTAATTTTTCTGAGGGGTGATCAGCATTAGATGGTGACAGGAGCAATACAAAATGATTCTGAAACCTACACAGAAATTTGGAAACATGGTGTAATATTCGTCACTTACCCCTTAAGGTTAAACGGCCTATTGATTTTGTATACCTGAAGTATTTACTGAAATATTACAATATTTCAGTCAACATATTATCATCAACTATCATATATAAAAATGAGCAGAGTTATTAATAAAAACTATTAGAATTTAGTTATAGGTAATGAATATATAGTGTCCATTAGCTCAGCCCCTAGCTCAATCAACGGTAACTATTATAATTATCTTACCTTTCTATCGTCATTGCCTAGCAGTGTGTCACAGCAGTTAAGAGCATGGTCTGAGAAAAATCAGGTAGATCCTTGTTACTGGTTCTTCAATGTATCTGTTCTGATACCTTCTCATTTCTGTCTGTTTCGTCATCCATAGAATTATGGGTAATAACAGTGCTTACTTCTTTGGACTGTTATAGAGGTTAATGCTCAATACTGATATATTTTTTTTAATTTCTTTTACTTTTATTAGAATATAAGCTCATGTATCCGTATACATGGATGAACTAATAAAACTAAGCCCCAGTTCAGTAGAATTTTTCAAATGTGCAAATAGTGGTCCTGAGTTTGGATTTTCTCCTTTTTCTTACACTCATTTCTACTCCTCTCAGTAAAGAATCTATGATGTGTAGCTGTCATTTGAATTTCTTTATCCCATAAGTCTTCCTTGTGGAGATCATCCAAAATGTCCTTTTGAGCCTTTCCTCAGTTGAATCAATGTTGGTCTCCAGGCACATTTCTTTGTCACCTGAAATAACTTTCCTACTACACAATTTCCTAATGGCATTTTTCATCTGCTCATTTCTCAGGGTATAGATTAAGGGATCTAATGTGGATATTGCCATGGTAGGGAATATAGCAAATGCTTTATCGGTTGATAAAGTAGCTATGGGTCTCATGTACACAAATGCAGGGCACAAAGAATAAGATGACCACTGTGATGTGGAAGACACAGGTGGAGAGGGCTTTGCACCTCACCTCCCAGCTGTGGGTCCTTAGGGAGCACAGTATAACCACATAGGGGGACCAAAAAGAGGAGGAAGTTTTACACACAGATGAACTTACTATAGGCAGCAATGAAGAGCCCTAGACTGTGGGTATCATGGCAGGCAAGATTGAGAAAAGGATTCGGATCACACATAAAATAATCTGTGAGATTAGGACCACAGAAAGTTAAGCAGAAGATGAAGAGGATATGTATGGTGCATGAAGGAAACCTCTCACCTGTAACACTTTCATTAGCAGGCCACATAGCTGCTGATTCATGATGGTTGTATAGTGTAATCGCTTTCAGATGGCCACACAGTGTTTACAGGCTATCACACTGAGCAGGATGACATCAGCACCGCCAAAGAAATGTTTGCCAGAGCATTGTGTCATACATGCAGTGAACGGGATGGTCTTCTTTTCATGGTGTGAATCTATGATCAGTTTCACGGTACTGAGAGATGAATAGCAGGCATCAATAAAGGAGAGATAAGCCAGGAAAAACTACACGGGGAACCCCAGTGATGGGCTGGCAGTGATGATGACCATGAGGAGCACATTTCTTACCAAAGAAATGATGTAGACGACAAAAAACACAGCAAATATGATTTACTTCATCTTTGGATTCTCTGTGAGCCCCAGCAGAACAAACTCTGTGATGTTCCTATTGTCCATGAGCTTTATCTCATGGTCAATTATATTACCTGAAAAAAATCACTTTTTATTAATGAAAACTTGAATTCATTAAACCTCTCCCTCTAACAAATAATAGATTCCTGGATTCTAGTGAGTAGTGAATTCTTATGACATTTTTTGAAATACAAAAATGTTCTGAGTTCTTGAAGACAACTTAAATTATCTCCTGAGTGAAGATTCTGTTAAGAATATAAACACAAGGAATTGGAAACACAGAGGCAGGAGATTGTCTGTGAGCAGTTAATCATCTGAGATGACTAAGACTAACGTGAAGTAGTAGATGGTGCACATAGTAGCAGTTAAGCTTGACGAAGGAGGTTGAACATGAATTCACATTATTATAAACAATGTTGAACTCGTAATCTACTTTTTATATGACCATAATGATTATAGTTACTTTCATACTATCTAGAGGCAAGTGTATATGAGTGTTTATGTCGCAATTTCATCAACACATATGCACATAGGAACACATTGGAATCCCCAAATATTAATAGAAATGTGATTCTTCTTTCATTGAAGATTCCTTTCATCTTGACTTCTCCCTCAGATCCATTTTCTTTCTTTCCAATCCCCCTGCAGACATGGGCCCCCAGATTCTTCTGCAAAATGTTGAAAATGACCTCCATAGTGGTTAAGTGTATTAACTTCAGAATTAGAAAGACCAGACTGGAATCTTCACTTTTCCACTTGCAACAACTTTTATCTGGGATGCATTGCTTTGGCACCTCACAGCCTTGTTTCCTCATCTTTAAAGTGGGAATAATAATAACCACTTCACAGGTTGTTATGAAAATTGATTGAGAAAACATATATGAACATATTCTCTACACTGCTATAGATACATAAGGATTTTTATTTATTTTTGTGACCGTGTATTCACCTAGGAAACAGAAAGAATTGACATTTTGACTTTTTCATTTTGTGTATGTGTGTGTGAGGAAGACTGGCCCTGAGCTAACATCCATGCCCATCTTCCTCTACTTTATATGTGGGAACACCTGCCACAGCGTGACTTGATAAGTAGGGCATAGGTCCACACCCAGGATCCGAACCAGCGAACCTGGGGCTGCCAAAGCAGAACTTGCAATCTTAACCACTGCACCACTGCCCAGGCCTCTCCACTTTACTTTTAAAGAAGGCACAGAGACTTGTCATCTACAACAGTTGATCCTGAGAAGGGTGCTCCATGTTCGTGCTTGGACTAAACAGCTGATAATTTATGTCATTTAATATTCATATTTATGTCTTTTCTGTATCTGAAGTGTACTTAAATTTTGTTTTCACTCTCAAAATTAGTCTTGATTGTGAAAGGAGGTGTCTCATAGCAAAAGAAGGGTGTCTCCGGTCAGAGAGCAGGGTCCTACTATCTGCTTAATCTCTGTGACACTCAAATTTTTCATTTGTCCCATTACGTTAATGATATTTACCTCCATCTTTTGAAAAATTGAGTTGATGATGAAATGCTCTACTACTATATTTGAAAAGTGTTGAAATACAATGATTACTATATACGAGGAGTAAAAATCTTCAACACGCTCCAGCACTATTGAAAACTTACCTTATAGTTTTAGATGATCTTAGTGATGTTTGGGGGTGTTCAGAAACAGTTCCTTCTTCAAACTGACCTTGTCTTGGGATAAATAAATTTCAAAGTGAAAAATATGACACACTCAGAAAGAACCTTTTCAGACAATTCGATATGAAATCAACAGTTGTTAAGAAAGTGTTTTCATAAGTCTAAATCTTTCCTTCTAGCCTAAAGCCTCATTTTCACAGATAACCCGGGTTTAAATATAGAATGGATTCGTTTGAAACACTATGGAGAAATGATCTTCTGTAGATGGTCCCATAGGCAAAAGGCAGAAAGTGTGGAGGAGATACATTCAAATGGGTCATTCCACCCATGATGAATTTACTCTGAAGATGTTAACACCAAAAAAATATCTTCGCTTTGCACTGCATGGATATTTGAAGAGGTTTTTATAAAGTTTCAAGGACTTTGTGTTGTATCTACTACTTTCTCTCCCAGGAATGAAATGCCTCCTTTGAGAAAAGTCTTTGTCTTAGCAGCAGCTATTCTGGACAGACGTGTTTGAGGAACACTCACTCATTAATGGGGAATTGTATTCCCTGCCCTTGAAAGGTGAACATATGACAATCCCCTTTCTCAATCTGAACCCTGAGAGAACTTATGTCTTCTTATCAATTTTAAAACTTTTCGGGAAACGCTCTCTTGATTACTTGAGAGCTAAAGTGGTGAAGGCATAAAATTAATGAGCCATTTTAAAGTACTTGACTATAAAAATTGTTTTTCACATTCATCAGAGGGCTGTGAAATTAAGCAGAAACTCTAAGTTTCCCAATTAGTTGTCTCTGGGACTCATGGTCTGGTCGGTATGGAATACCAGGCAACATTAAAACTGTGGGGAGATGTCTAAAACACAAGAAGAGGGTTCTAATTTCAAACACAGGAATTGTTCCACGCTTCTCACTTGGTACTGTTAGCAATTTTCATTTGAGCCATTCTAGCAGGTTTGTAGTGACAAATTATTGTGGTTTTAGTTTGCCTTCCATGATGACTAATGATATTGAGCATTTTTTTGTTATTACTGTCTATTTGGATATATTTTTTGAAGTTTCTTTTCAAGTTCTTTTCACAACTCAAAAATAGGAGTTCTGGTTTCTCATAACTGAGTTTTAAGCATTTTTTATATATTCTAGATATAGGTTTTGGTCATATATACGTTTTGTGTATAAAAATAAATATAAAATATATATTTATATTTAATTTATATTTAAAATCTCATATATAAATATATAAAATCTTATATATAAATTACATATAATATAATTTTTTTTTTTTTTTTTTTGGTGAGGAAGATTTTCCCTGAGGTAACATCTGTTGCCAATCTGCCTGTTTTTGCTTGAGGAAGATTGTTGCATTGTTGCTGAAGATTGTTGTTGTGACAATCTCCCTCTATTTTTTATGTGGGATGCCACCACAGGGTGGATTGATGAGAAGTACATAGGAACGCCCCCTGGATCTGAACTCACAAATACTAGTCCACCGAAGCAGAGCACATGAATTTCACCACTATGCCACTGGGCCAGACCCAAATATAAATTTTTATGTATAAAATATATAAAGTTTTTTCTCAGTCTATGGATTGCCTTTTCATTTTTAAAAAGGATGACATCTGATAGGCAGAAAATGTAAAACTTTGACAAGTTTCATTTTGTCAGTCTTCCTTATGATTCCTACTTGTTGTGTCATGTGTAATAAATATTAGCCTACACCAAGGTCAAAAATATTTCTTCTAGAATTTCTGTAGCTTCCAATTTAACATGAAGACTTCTGACTCATTTCAAGTTAATTGTTGTATACGGTGTGAGGTAGTGGTTGAAGTTCCTTTTTTCTCATATGAATACCAATCGATCTAGCATAATTTGTTGAAAAGTCTATTGTTTCCCCATTGAGTTACCTTGACATCTTTGTAAAAATTTCAAACATTTGAGTATATTTCTTGACATTCTGTTGTGTTGCGATGATCCATATGTTTATCCTATGTCAGTGCCACACAGCATTTTTTATAGAAGCTTTATAGTAAATCTTGAATTTAGGTAGAAAAGGTTCTGTAATTGTGTTCTTTTTTTTTTTTGAGATTTATTTGCTATTCAAAGCTCCTTTAAAATTGTCTATTTCTACATAAATTTCAGAATAGGATTGTCAACATCTCCAAATAATTTGCTTTATTTTTATTGGAATTTGATATTGTAAAATTGATATGGTAAAAATGTCGACTCTTTTAACCCATTAACATGGCATCTCTCCATTTATTTATGTATTGACTTTCAGCAATTTCTGGTTGTCACATAGAAGTCTTGAATGTATTTTTAAAACATATCTATTAAATGTCATGTTTTTTAACAGTATTTTACATAGTACTTTGTTTCTAATTTCAATCTCTAACTTTATTATAGAAATGTATTTGATATTTTGCTTGACATTGTATTCTGTGACCTTGTTAAATTAACTGCTTAGGTCTGTTAGTTTTTCTGCAGAGCACAAAATGTTTCTACCTATGCAATCATGTCATCTGCACCTAAGTATATTTTTACAATTTTGCTCCTTCCTTTCCAATTTGTAAGTCTTTTATTTCTTTTTCTTAACTTATTGTAATGAGTGGAACCCAGCATACAATGCAGAACAAAAATGGTGAGTGGACAGACTTATTTTCGATCTTAGAGAGGATTCATTATTAAGTGTGATGGTAGTTGTAGGTTTTATACAGATGCTGTTTATCATGTTGAGCAAGTTTCTTTCTATTCTTCATTTGATAAAAATTTTTTATCATAAATCTAAATTGAAATTTATCAATTTTTATGCATCTATTGACATTATCTTGTGATTATTCTCTTTTTTCTGTTAATTAAATGAATATTGATTGAGTTTTGAATGTTAAACCACGTTTTATTCCTGGTATAAACTCCACATGTTCATGTGAATTATTTTTTTTAATTTGGCATATTTTTGATAGTATATGGTTTACTATCTTTGTGTATATGTTCTAGAAGATATTCATCTCTCATTTTATTTCTTGTAATGTGATTTAGCATTTGGGCAATGCTGGCTACCTAAACTGATGCGCTTAGTGTTCTCTCTATTTTCTGAAAAAATTTGTGTAGAATTTGTATTATTTATTTTTTAAATATTTTGTCAATTTAAAAGTAAATTCATTGGGCGTGGGATTATTTTTGAGAAAGATATTAACTAAAAATTTGCTTTTTTCAAATGGTATAGGACTATTTAGGTTTTTTCTTTCTTCTTGAGTCAGATTTTATAATATTTTTACAAATAATTGATATTTAAGTTGTCAAATTTTCTGGCGAAAATTTGTTCTTGATATTTATTACTATTTTATTAATGTCAATAGAATCTGAATATGTAATACTAGATGCACTTTCCTTTTTAATATGAGTAATTTGTCTCTTCTCCCTCTCTCTCCTTTTTCACTGTTTCCACTCCCCATTAATCTAGCTAATCAGTTTTATTGAGGTTTTAAAAAAATCAGTTTTTTGTTTCATTGATTTTTCTATTTTTTTTAATTTTCTATTTCACTAATTTTTTCCTTATCCTTATTATTTTCTGCCTTCTACTTATTTTCTCTACTCTTCTATTGTTATAGGTCAAAACATTTGGCAATTGATTTTAGACGCTATTTAGTTTCTAACATATATATATATATATTAGACATATATGATAGTAATATAAAATATATAGTATATATAATAATATATTGAATAATATATATCAGATATATAATAACTATGTATATATTATATCTGATATATAAATATATTATGGTCCAAATTTCTGTCTAAAGATTTTACTGCTTCCCAGATATTCAAATATGTTGTTAATTCAATTTCATTTACTTCAAAATTTTTTATTTTGTAAATTTTTTTAGCTGAGGTAAAATTCTTATGAAATAAAATTAATCATTTTAGCCATTTAAAAATGTACTATCCATTGACTTTTATACATTCACAATGTTGTGCTATCATCACACCTTTCTTATTACAGAACATTTTCATCACACTGCACAAATTAAGCAGTCAATTGTCATATTACAATTCCTCCAGCCCAAGGACCTGGAAACCACTAATCAGCTTTCCATTTCTATGGATTTGCTTATTCTGGACATTTCCCAGACAGACATACCTTGGAAATATTGTGGGGTCAGTTCCAGACCATTGCTATATAGCAAATACTGCAATAAAGTGAGTCACATAAATTTTTTGTTTTCCTGGTGCTTATAAAAGTTATGTTTACACTGTACTGTAGTGTTATAAGTGGGTAATAGCATTATGTCAAAAAAAACTGTTATACCTTATTTAAAAGATGCTTTATTTCTCAAAATGCTAAGCCTCTTCTGAACCTTCAGGAAGTCGTAATCTGTTTGGTGGTGGATAGTCTTGTCTCAATGTTGATGGCTGCTAACTGATCAGGGGAGTGGTTGCTGGAGGTTGAGGGAGTTGTGGTGATTTTTAAAAATAGCCAAAATGCAGTTTGCCACATTGACTGACTCTTCCTTTCACAAACAATTAGCATGCAATGCTGTTTGATAGCATTTCACCCACAGTAGAACTTCTTTAGAAATTGGAGGCAATCCTCTCAAATCCTGCTGCTGCTTTATCAACTAAGTTTCTGTAATATTCTAAATTCTTTGCTATTGTTTCAACAATCTTCAAGCATCTTCATCAGGAATAGCTTCCCTCTCAAGAAACCACTTTCTTTGCTCATCCAGAAGATGCAGCTCCTCAATCATTAAAATTTTACCATGAGATTGCAGCAATTTCGTCACATCTTCAGGCTCCACTTCTAATTCTAGGTCTCTTTCTATTTCCTCGGCATCTGCAGTTATTTCCTCCACTGAAGTCTTGAACTCCTCAAAGCCATCCATGAGGTTGGAATCAAGTTCTTCCAAACTCCTGTTAATGTTAATATTTTGACTTCTTCTCATAAATCATGAATGTTCTTAATGGCATCTAAAATGATGAATCCTTTCCAGAAACTTTCACTTCACTTTACCCAGGTCCATTAGAGGAATCACTATCTGTGGGAGCTATAGCCTTAAGAGTGTATTTCTTAAATATTAAGACTTGAAATTCAAGATTACTCCTTGATCCATGGGCTGCAGAATGCACGTTGTGTTAGCAGGCATGAAAAGAACATTAATCTCATTTTACATCTCCACCAGAGCTCTTGGTTGACTAGTTGTATTGTCAATGAACAGCAATACTATGAAAGGAATCTTTCTTTTCTGATCAGTATGTCTCAACAATGGGCTTACGATATTCAATAAATCCTGTTGTAAACAGATGTGCTGTCATCTAGGCTTTGTTGTTCCATTTATAGAGCAAAGGCAGAGTAGATTTTGCATAATTCCTGAGGGTTCTATGATTTTCAGAATGGTAAATGAGCATTGGCTTCAACTTAAAATCACCAGCTGCATTAGCCCCTAACAAGAGAAACAGCCTACTTTGAAGCTTTGAAGCCAGGCATTGACTTCTCCTCTCTAGCTATGAAAGTCCTAGATAGCATCTTTTTCCTATATAAGACTATTTAATCTACATTGAAAATCTTTTGTTTAGTGTAACCAACTTCATTAATTATCTTAGTTAAGTCTTCTGGATAACTTGACACAGTGTCTATATCATCACTTGCTGCTTCACCTTGAACTTTTATGTTATGGAGATAGCTTTCTTCCTTAACCCTCAGGAACCAACCTCTACTAGCTTTAAACTTTTCTTCTGCATCCTCCACACCTTTCTCAGCCTTCAGAGAATTTAAGAGAGTTAGAGTCTTCCTCTTGGTTTAGCTTTAGCTTAAGGGAATGTTGTGGTTGGTTTAATCTATCCAGACCAATAAAACTTTCTCCATATCAGCAATAAAGCTGTTTTGCTTTCTTATCATTTGTGTGTTAACTGGAATTGCAATTTTAATTTCCTCCAAGAACTTTTCTTTTGCATTCACAACTTGCCTAAGAGACCCAAGAGTCCTAGCTTTCATTCTATCTTGACTTTTGACATGCCTACCTCAGTAAGCTTAATCATATCTAGATTTTGATTTAAAGTGAGAGACGTGCAACTCTTCCTTCCACTTGAACACGTAGAATTATTACTTGGCCTAATTTTGATATTGTTATGTGTCAGGGAATAGGGAGGCCTGAGGAGAGGGAGAAAGATAGGGGAACAGCTGATCGGTGGAGCAGTCAGAACACACACATTTATTGATTAAGTTCACCACCTTATGTGAGCACAGTTCATGGTGCCACAAAACAATTACAATAGTAACATCAAAATGACTGATCACAGATAACCATAATAATTAAAAAGTTTGAAATAATGTGAGAATTACCAAAATGTGACACAGAGACACAAAGTAAGTAAATGTTGTAGAAATGGTGCCAAAAGGATTGGTTCAGCGCAGATTTGCCACAAACCTTCAATTTGTAAAAAATGCAATATCTGTGAGTGCAGTAAAGTGAAGTGCAAGAAAATGAGATATGCCTATACAAGTAATGAGAGTGGACATTCTTGTGTTGTTTTGACTTTATGAAGGGAGGATTTGTTGGGTGTAGTTGCTTGAATGTTTAGTAACTTTTCTAAATGATTTTTGGAAAGACTGAATTTTCTATGAGGTGTGCTTTTGCAGTGTCTCTTCTATGATCTTATTGCTTAGCTAGTTATTTGACAGAGATATGCTTAAGCAGTTTGAGCTAGAAAAATAATATAACATAGATCTAGATCTATAATTTTTTGTGCCAAGAGTTTTGTACAGTGTCACTTCTTTAAAATATGTTGAGGTTTTTTTAATGGTGTAATACCTAATTTTGCAATTATTCCTTTTGTGCATGAAAATGATATGTATTCTTACTTAGATGTATAATTTTATGCATGCCTCTGTATACTCTTAAATTGTATTTTTCAGATTGTTTATATTCTTCGTATTTCCTGCTTTACTCACCAGTAATGAAAAAGGAGCATTGAAATCTTCCACTGTGAAGGTAGATTGATATTTTTCTTCATGTGGATTTATCTAACTCTGTTTCATGCATTTTGATGTCATATTATTATGTGCATGTGTGAGTCAGGGTAATGGAGCAAGAAGACCAAGTCAAATGCCATAACTGAAGAAGAGTATTGTAAGAGATTATTTTCAAGATGTGGACAGCTGTAGAAAAACCACAATATGTGCAATACTCTGGGACTAGTAAGAGTTGAATATGTTAGAGTACAGTGGGGGCACAGAAGGTGCAAGGAGAAGTAGAAATGAGGAATGGCAAAAGGAAGAATACATTACAAAATAAAGTAAAACTTTGGAGGGACCTTACATGCACCCACGAGGATCATCTGTTATGAACTAAGGACTATGATTACTCAACCTATTCCCTTTAGTTTCTACTGACACTCCTCCCCCTCTCACAAATCAAAACTGAAATAAGGGGGGAAATGATTAAGCATTGTGCATTTCCCAATTCTAACCAGTACCCTAACACTAGAAAACACCCAGTAACACTAAATGATGTAGAATTGAATGATAAAGAATTCAACCTTTATTAAAAATATATCATGTTCTACGATAATTTCAGTCTTTGAGGAAATTATTCTAGCAGAGGAGAGAGATAGAAGAACAAATATCCATAGTATTTCATCAGTGCTATCACATTACAGAAGTATTGAATCATTCCTGTGAGAACCCTCAAGAGATAAACAGAAGTAAGTCTCAAACTTGTCTATATACCCAAATAATATATTGACTTTATTTTTATGATTATAACTACATACACATTAGCTGCTGTAAAATGCCTGTGGGAGTTTTTCCCTCTGGTCTTTCATGTGTTTTTAATTTGACGTATTCTCACCACTGCTTTTCTAAAAGTTTCCTTTGGATGGAAGGTTCACTGGAGAGCCAGAGGCATTCTACATCTATTTGTGGGTTCATGGCACAGTCACACAAACAAACGGAATCAGCCTGAAGGATCACCTTGATATTCCAAAGAAATGTAAAGTCTTCCAGAAGTAAGCATCCTGATTAGTGAGCATACATATATATATATATATATATATATATATATATATATATATATTAAAATTAGGAGAAAATAATTGGGATTTTGAACAGCATTTTATTTTATGTAAAAGTTGAACTTAGCAAATTCAAATTTTTAAGTTTAAATTCTTGTGAAATAATTTTCTTGGTGGTTATTTTCAAGAGAAGTCATTCAGGAAAATCTGAATGATAATTTGAGGACAAATTGAGGGTTTTAAGCCTTTATTTGTATTTACGAGAAGGCATTTAAACATAATGGAAAACGTATGAACTTCCAAATCATACAGAAAATGTTTAGGTATAGACCTTCCCCTTTGTGCTTGTGTAACCTTGAGTTCTATTTTCCTTATTTGCAAAACAGATCCAATAATACAATAACATATACCCCATCAGGTCATGGTGAAGATGAAATGCTTGGTAAATAAAAGTATTTAGTAAATTGTTTAAAACATATTATTGCTTTGTATGTGTTATCTAAATATTTTGCTTAAAACATGTCAAATAATGAAGCCCTTCACTTTCACAATATTTCTTTATTACAGATGTGATAAATAGTTAAAGAAACAGAAAAATCATAAAATGCACTTCATGATTTTATACTCTCCATATATTCTCATATTCTTAGTCATAAATCCCACTTCACAATAGTCTTTTTAAAAAGATTTTTTTCCCTTTCATACTGCAGTTGTCATGTCTTTTCAAATAATCCCTCTCAGAGATTTTTCTCAAACAATTTATAGTTTAAAGAAGAGATATTTGGAAGAAAATCTCTAGCTGAAAAATATGTAAAAAGGTGGACTCAAAATTCTTTACTCCAAAAACTCTACCTATCTAAGCATATATGTGGGCGGGGGTGTGAGTATGTGTGTGTGTGTGTGTGTGTGTGTGTGTGTGAAAGAGAGAGAGACAGAGAGAGACAGAATCAGAGTGAGAGAGAGAGAGAAGGGACAGGGAGAGAGAAAGAAAGGAAAGAGACACAGAGTTTTTTTTATGAATTAGACAGAGGCTGTAAAGAAAATGATTTGAGGATAGGACAGGGGATATTTCCACAGGAGGTAGCTTTGCCAGAGGTTTCTATGGGCACTGCTTTGAAGAATGCTATTTTACATGGACCTGTCTTTCCCCAATTGATGTTCAATCATTGTAAGTTGAGCAGCACTGCTCCAAATGGAGGTGTGCAACAATGTTCAGGGAATATTCTAAACCAAGAATTGCACTTCTAGAGTTTTGATTCTCTAGGTTTTCTACAGTTTTGTTATACAATTTTAATGAAAAGTTATCACTAATTTGTGTTCTTTAACTGATCAGATTCTTCCACATAAAAAAGACTAGGTTTAGATAGTCTCAATTTATACATAAAAATGTTCTTTGCTAAAATCCATTTTGAATCCAGAACAAACTTAAACCAACACCCATGTTTCTCCCTTATGCTTCCTGTATGTCTCCTATGAGTTCTTCAACCTATCTCTTCAGACGAAACATAAAATCCACAGAAAACAAATTAACTGATAAAAATGCTAATGTCTATTTTCTTTCACAACAGTTTGTTCCTCTCCAAACATTTTTGGGTGTACTGTTTTGTAGATTTGACAAGTTAGAATTTTAAGCTCTTTACTTTGTATATTCTTTACATGAACTTTATTTACTTTGCTCTTGGCATAAGGCAAAAAGATCCGTATAATTTGTTCCACTTGTCAGTTGAAGCAGGTGGATCAGAGGGAATAAACTGCTCAGTGCTAACAATAAAAATAATTAACAAGAAGTGAGACTGGATGCTCATCTTCAATCATTAAATGAGGGATCTGTTCACTATATCATATTGTTCTCTCACTGACATCATTAAAAAACAATTCATTGAAATTAATAGTCTTCTAGGAAAAACACGATTTTGTTGTGGATGACATTTGATTATGGGTAAAAAGTCAACATATTCATTCTCCGCTCCTAGGTATATTATATCAAAATGTTCTCAAAGTGTGTTTAAACAAGCAGATCATTACATAATCATACTAGGTTCTTCAACATGTCAACATAAAACAACCAGCCCTCTAAAATGTTTCTAATGTTTCAATAGCAACCTCTAATGTGTCATGAGAATAATTAGAAAAAAAGGTGAAGTTGCTATATAATAGTAACCTGTATTCCTTCATTCAGATGCCCAGCACTTGCACCTTCAGTTCCCTAGTTCCTTCTCTCCATCTTCTGAATTTTGAGCAAACAAGCCAAGAAGGAGAGTCACTGAAACTATTGTGAATTAATTAAGGCTATTTCTCTGCTATGATGCAAAGCCTTGATTTTATTTTTATTTCAAAAATAAATATTTAGTTTCATTGGATATATGGAATGTTGGTGCATGATTGGGACTTTATGTATAAGTTATATGTAGCATACTGGAAGGGAGCAATTTGCCTAACATAATACAGATAGTTAATGGCAGAGATGGAGCAAAACCTCATATCTTTTATAGAGGTGGAAAACAGCTGGGAGACCATTTGATTAATGGATAATGTGGCATAGCTGTTAAAAGCATGGAAAATGACATCAGATACACTCATGTTGTAAATTGCTACTTAATATCTTAATGATTTTGTGGAATGAAGTGAACACACCGTTTTCTATTTTTCATATATAAAGTGAGCATCAGAATTGTAACTAATGAGTTTTTATTAGTTAAGTGCGTACAAAATGTTTACAAAAGTTCCAGACATAAAATATGCTCTCATTGAATATTATTTGAAATATAATGATGCCAGTTATCAGAAAACGATTTAAAAGTCCGTAATGAATCCTTTATGGCCTAAATCACTTTTTTCTGTGTTTAAATGTTCCAAAACTTAAAAAAAATATATTATTGACGATATACTATGTTCTCTGTCATTTCAGATAAACCAAGGTTCTGTTGTATACTCTGGACTCACCTTAACCTCATGAGAAATCAGAATATCACAGAATTTGTTTTCTTGGGGCTGTGGGATAATAAGCAAATAGAGCTACTCTTCTTTTTCTTGTTCCTTCTCTGTTACATGGCCGTCTTAATGGGGAATTCCACCATCTTACTCACAATCGCTTGCAGCCATCTAATCCAACAACCCATGTACTACTTTCTCTGCCACCTTTCCCTCATGGACCTCTGCTACACCTCCACTGTGATCCCCCGGCTAATCAGGGATTTAGCTGCGGTAAGAAAAAATATTTCCTATAACAACTGTATGACCCAGCTCTTCACTGCCCACTTGCTGGCTGCTGTGGAAATATTCATCTTAGTGTCCATGGCTTTTGACCGCTATGTTGCCATTGTCAAGCCCCTGCACTACATGGTCATCATGAACCGGCAGAGGTGTAACATGTTGATCATCATGGCCAGGGTTGTGGGCTTTTGGCACTCTATTGCTCTACTTCTCATAATACTCAATTTAACTTTCTGTGGTCCTAATCAGATAGATCATTACTTATGTGATGTGAAGCCTCTTTTGAAACTGGTATGCAAAGATATTCATGTTGTTAATATCTTAATGATTGCAAATTCAGGGATGGTGGTGGTGGTTGTTTTTCTTGTCTTGGTAGCTTCTTATATACTCATATTATATAATCTTAGGACACGCTCCTCTGCAGGGCGACGCAAAGCACTCTCAACCTGTAGCTCTCACGTTATGGTTGTAGTTTTGTTCTTTGTGCCCTGTATCTATATTTATGTTCTACCTGCAGGGAGTGAGAACAAAGATAAGGAAATCTCTGTGTTTTATACTGTGATTGCCCCCATGCTGAATCCTCTCATCTATACCCTGAGAAATATGGAGATGAAAATTGCCATGCGGAAGGTATGGTCTCAAATGGCATATTTAAAATTAAAGCAACTAAGATAATATTCATTGTGCTTTCAATCCTGTGTCCTCAGGGCATTTATCATCTGAGATGTTTTGAAAGCATATAAGGTTTCTTTGGGAAGTTGGACTAAATGACCTCTGACAAAGTATGAGCCAAAAATGCAAGTCACTGTTATTCAGAATGTTATCTGCACTTTAGAAGGTCCAACTAGTTCCAAGTGTGACTACATTAATTTGAGTAATTCACATGCCCTTCTAAAGTGTGTCTCTAATCATGTCACAACTCCTCTCTCCAAAAATTTATTTGGAACTCTATTTTCCTTGGAATATAATCCTACCTTCTCATTTGTTTATCAGATATCTCCTGAAATAGGTCTGACTTGATTTTACTGATTTCAAAAATTTATATACTGGAAGAATGTGTGGTGTTACGGGGCCAGGGCGACCTGGGTGACTACTGACTCTGTAACCTTTTATCTCTGTCTCTTGGCAATTTGGTTTAATTATGTGAACCTCCATTTAAAAAATATCTGTGAAATATGGAAATATTATACTTCTTAAAGATGAAATATTAGTTTGGCTAACCTGAGTGAAGATTTAGCATCGCATATGGCATACAGGAAATTGACGTTAGGGGATTTTCCTCTTTCCCTACCTTTCTTTCTATGTTTCCCTTTGCTTGGATGCTTTCATCCAGCTACACGGAACCCCATGACATTCTCCAAACATTCTCTAAAATATCTCACCTCTATGGCTTTATTTCTGCCATCTCCTCTGCTTATAACGTCCCCACCCCTGTGCTTTAGTGTGCATGCCTTTCATATAATTCACACTCCTGATGTTTTCTTATTCATGAAGATTTCTGATTCCTGCCCTGTATTTTTTATTGGTATTCTGCTGAACATTTACTGTATTTCAAATAATCCTATGCCTGATACTAGTGTTTCTTCTTATGAACTGTTTTTCCAGTTTAACTGAGCCAGAAGGTAATGTGTTGTACCTTTATTTTTCTTTGTTTCTCCGTCTTTTTCAGAAATAAATCTGTACAAATTAAGATGGAAATAAACAGTTACTGAATTAAATTCAAAGGCACTATCTTTTCTTTCTATTTGACTGTATACGTTGTTCTCACATATCTAGAACATCCACTTATGCCATTAACAGTCATGCATTAATAATAAGACAAGTAATGTCAGGGAGGCTAAAATTTTAACATACATCATTATGTAACTATCAGGGAGAGATGGAATCTAGCAGACTCTCAGCCCCCATAATGTCTTTTTCCTTAGTTATTTTATGCAACAAGGAGGTACACTTTTTATTATCATTTATGCCCATCCCCTTTGAATCACATAATCCAATCCTTGGGATCTTGAGAATGGGTCAGGGAAAAACCCATCCCATCAGAAAGAATGTTATGCAACAAAACCAAAAAACCTTTTATTATGATTTGTTTTCTTTTCTCAGTGGTCCATTAGTTTTTGTTTGATTGTTTGTTTTGTTTTTTGTTAGGAAGATTGACCCTGAGTTAACATTTGTTGCCAATCTTCCTCTTTTTGCTTGAGGAATTCTTCTTTATCTGTTCATCCGCTTAATCCACTTAGGTTGTTTCTGCATTGAGGCTATTGTGAATAATGCTACATAGAGGTATCTTAATTTCAAGTAGATCATCCTTTTCCCTGTACCTAAATAATCATTTTTCCCAAAACATTTAGATTTTATCAAATATCTCTTAGACTAGCTGCTTCATCTGAAAGTGCAGAAATTAGTCTTATTTTACTTCACATTCAGATGTTTTGCTATAAAGGAAGCTATAATCTGAATTGGGTCTGTAGCCACACACCCTCCAGAACCAGTTCAACTGACCACATCTTAGCAACAGAGTAATTAAGAGTGGTCTTTCAAGAACTGGGATCCCTTGTCTAGTTCAGGACGTTTGGGAGCACTAACACCACGTCAACTGAGCCTTTGTAAATGCTCGATAAGTGAACTTTTTGGTGTCAAGGAGCTAAAAATCCCACCCTCAGCTCATGGTTATGCTGCCATTTTGTGAACATGTGTCCTATGAAGAGGCATGAAGATTAACATGCTTGCACGGATCATCAATTACCTCACTTTTCCTTACCTCCATTCATCCATCTCCACACTCCAGACTGCCCTGCCCTTCATCTCATAAATTGTCCCTGATGACCTGCTTGAGGAGACAGATCTGAGGGCACATGCTCCCGTCTCCTTGCAGATCAATCTCACAAAATAAAGCTACGTTTCTTTTTCCGAAAGCTGATGCCATAAAAATTTGCTTTCTTAAAGGTTTATTGGACAAGAGAACACCAATTTTGTGAGGTAACAAACATAAGCACCTTAATAGATGAAAAGTAAAAAATATTAAAAATTTAAAAAAATATAAATGTGTTCATGGACAAATGTCTCAACATTATTAAAGTATGAATTCTCCCCACCAACATTTTTAGATTCCAGAATTCTCAAACAAAATATAAACAAGCACATTTTAAAACTTTTCAAATGTGATCTAAAATTTATATGGAAATGCAAAAGACCTAAATTAGGTCCCACAACTTTAAAAAACAAAGTTGGAGAACTTACACTATCTAATTTCAAGTTATATTATAAAACTGCTGTGTTCAAATGGAGTGGTATTTTCATAAAGATAGACAATAAGATCAGTTAAGCAGACTCAAGAGCTCAGTAGTAGATCTGCACATATATGGGCAGCTAATCTTAACAAAGGCCATAGTTAATTAAATGGAGAAAAGAATCATCTTTACAACCAATTGTTGTGGGCCTATTGTATATCTATACGTACCAAAACAAAAGAGAAAAAGCCTTTCATCTATACATCACATGTTAGACAAATTTATTAAGAATGGATCTTAGACCTACATGTAATACATAAAAGTATAAAACATTTAGAGTAAAACATGGGAGAAGATTTTTGTGACCTTAGATTTTAAAAAGAATTTTAAAAATTGCACCAATATTATGATTCATAAAAACAGAAAATGATAATTTTCACTTCATCAAAATTAAAAATATTCAGTAGACCTAGTATATGACCAGGGATGAATTCAAGAATTGAGGATGTAGGGGCCAGTTCAGTGGCATAGTGGTTAAGTTCATGCACTCTGCTTCTGCTCCCTGGGGTTCACCAGTTCGGATCCTGGGCATGGACCTACACACCACTCATCAAGCCATGCTGTGGTGGCATCCCACATAAAATAGAGGAAGATTGGCACAGATGTTAGCTCAGCAAAATGTTCCTCAAGCAAAAAGAGGAAGACTGGCAATAGATGTTAGCTCAAGACTGATCTTCCTCACCAAAAAAAAGGAATTGAGGATGTACATGCAAAACTTCTGTCTGCCTCTAAGGGGTGTCCTACTGTGTGTTTGTGTGGGGAGGATAGAGACATGACAACATGACCAGCTGTCTCCCTCTGTGGATTGATACAGGTAGACTTGAGTAAATTTTGGTCAACATTGTGTATAATGTTGTAGTAGACAATCAGTAAAACACTGGGTTACGATATCCTTTAATGCTGAAATGCTAAAATCCTTTATTTATTTTTACTTTTCCTACCTGCCAAGTTTATGGTAAAATAATGTCTATTCTTTTATCTTTCCTTTTCTTTGTCTCTCATCCTCCAACCATCAATTCCATCAATGTTAGCTTCTAACGAAAAGTAACCTTGTACAAATTATGATATCACAGGTCATTGATTATTGGTCAATCTGCGCTACACACTTAGAATCTTGATAATTGCCCATGTAGGACTATAAATATCTGTGTTCACTTCTCTTTGTCCTACCTCATCTGAGATTTTACTGAAACCTAAGCTAATATCATTGCAGGCTACATTAGCTTCCATCTTATTTTTCAGAAAGCTGGAAGAACACAGAGCAGTCAGTTTCCAGAGTTGCTCAGAGTATAGACTTTTGGGCCTCCAGAGAAATAGGACCAGTTATTTTCCAAATAGTAAGCAAGCACATTATTGTGGACACTGACTTAGCAGCATTTGGCCAGGATCTGTTTAGAAATGCCTTTGGGACTATAATTACTTAGACCTTTCAGATACCTACTAATGCTTGCATTGTCACTTGAGTTGATCTTCTGTTCTTCCAAACCAAACTCTCTTCATGCATAGGCATAAAATAGATGTTCCTAGGACCTAAATACTTGTTTTAGCTTTTGCAGGAATTTAAAAATACATTTTGTTTATTTTTTGTTTGGGTTTTTATTAGGCTGTTAATTGGCATTCAAAAATTTCAGCCTGCTTTCCTGAGGAAAAAAGATTCACTTCTCCTTGCACTGCTGCTAGTTTTTAGTGAATATTTGAAGTCTAATTCCTTTGTAAACCTGTAGGAGGTTTAAAGCATGTTGCGATTTTAAATATATTTGCAGAGAATTATTCTGGATGTGTTTGAATAACTGGTTTGTAATTCTCTGCCTTTTATTTCAGATTTGTGTACTGGAGGCGAATTGGCAGAGTGAGTGTGTGAGGGCAGAATGCTTCCTGGTACACCCTAAAGTTAACCTGACAGCCCCTCAGATCTGATGGCTAAGTGAAGTACTCATGTCACCTTGATTTGAGAAGAGTCCCACCAAACATGTGCTGGGTTAATATTATGTTCTTTATATTTACTTTATACAATTTCATTCTAAAGGCTGTAATTTCTCTTGCTGCATATGATAATTTCATTACTCTAAAAATGTTTTAGAAGACTCTAGTTTTAATTGGGCATTGTTTATAAGCAAAATTCCCATGAAAAAGAATAGAGTTAAAACATTTTCAAGTTGGCAGTGAATTTCATTTTGTCCCATTCTTGTGCTTATATGCAATCTGCCATATTACTATTAAGAAATAGATCAACTTATGCTTGAATGTCTACAATAATGTAGAATTTACTATCTTTCAAAACACTTTGCATCCTAAAATATGTGTTTTATCTGAGTCAACTATAGTAAGTTTATAGTATGCTACATTCTGTTACACTGAGAGAAAATTTGAATGTGTGGTGAAAATTGTCTTTAAATATGAGTGTCTAGTCTTGTATGGACAGGATAACACAAAAAGCACACAGCATTTTTATTCAATACTACCAGAGAAATAAAGTAATTATTGAAGTATATTTTTGTAGTGAAAATTAAAAAGACTAATGATTTGTGTTAAGAAGTACCTTAAGATAACCAATCTATTACCCAACTAACAGATTTTCACTAATAGATTCTCGAAATTGAAGTTTACCTGATCACACATTAAATTTATGTTACAAATGTTTTTTCTTTATTTTTTCATTGGGTTTAGTTGTATATGTGTGTAAGACAATTTATGTAGTTGCCAAACAATTCACTCAAACAGGAAAGACTGTGAAAGGAAAATGACTGTGTGTTATAAACCACGTGTGTCACTGGGATATTTTATATTACCTCATGTACTCCTTATTAAGTTTCTGAACTGTATAATGATACTTTAATCCTATAAAAAAGGTAAATGAGGTTTACAGAGATTTAATGATTAGCTCAAGGATTACACTGGTCAGTTTATTTAGCATTCCTCAATGTTTCTCCTTCTCTGTGTTACCAACTGTTCTAACGCCATCTTCAGTGGTTTCCTGATATGCTTTATTTAATCAATTGTGACTTCAGTTTTTACATAGGAGGTTTCCCTTACTATCACTATATTGTTTTATGACCATAATTCTCCTCGAATGACTTTTCCCTTTTCCCTCTGCTAACAGCACCGATCATATAACACATTCCCTCAGACTACAGGAGACATTTAGAGCTATTGCAGATTAAATGCCAATGATGATCTAGAAAACAAGCAAGAATCTTGATTTGAAGAGCTTCCTGAAGGAAAATTATTTCAAATGTTTTAGAATCAGAGAATTCTAGAATACATGTTTGTGTTAAATACTCCACTACTCTTTACATACATGAGTACTCAGAAGCACAGACTGGGTGTCTGGTAACCCAGCATCTTGACTATTCTTTTCTACTCAGATGAGGATTCAAAATAGTCTTTTCATTGCTGTCCTTCATGATACCCTCTGACATCCTTCCCAGCTCTCACACATTAAATGTAGCCCCAGATTGAGGGAGAAACAAGATTCTGTGTTCTAACATTCATAGGGTATTATTTTCCAATCCTAAGAAATTACTTAGATTCTCTTCATCTGGGTATCTTCTATTTAAAATCAGAGATTTGGATTAGTTAAGTGATTTCCACTTCTATGTTGTTCATAGTCTACATATATAATAATTCTCTATAAATATAATGGTTTTACATAAGTAAATGTATCTTAAAGATAACATTGTTTCTACCTTATAAACAAAGAATGAATATCAGTTGCATTAAGTAGAAGAGAGGTCATTGATCTGCACACTCCTTAAATATTTCAATACTCTTTAGTTACACTTAACTGCTAGACACTGTGATTGATAATTATTTTGGTTTTTTTTTAATATGAAGGCGGGTAGGAAGTCTTGTAGTGATACTGAAGCAAAGTAGGAACAAATTGAAAATTTCTACTTCTTGAATTTAGAATTTTGAAAAGTAATTTAAAATAGAATTGGTTCCCTCAGTATGGACCATATTTTTCAATGCCACAGCTGTCAGCTGTTTGTCACCTACAGTCCTCTAAAAGACTATAAATAACATAGATATTGAATTTATGCATCACTAGAGTTGATGGTTCCTAAATAATCTTGAAACAAAAGCATTTTGTGTTGTTTTTGTTTTTAAAGATTGTCACTTGAGCTAAGATCTGTGGCCAATCTTCTTTTTTTCTCCTTCTTCTTCTCCCCAAGCCCCCCAGCACATAGATGTATATTCTAGTTGTGAGTGCCTCTGGTTGTGCTATGTGGGACGCCACCTCAGAGTGGCCTGATGAGCGGTGCCATGTCCGCACCCAGGATCCAAACTGGTGAAACCCTGGGCCGCCGTAGCAGAGTGGGAGAAAACCTCTTGGCCCCAGGGGCTGGCCCCTGTGTTTTTTAAATAGATATCTGGTGTCCCAGAGTTGACTGTCACATCAGATCCAGACTAAGGGAGAAGGTGTGCTAGCTTTTGCAAACCCACTAAGGTCAGATAATTCCTCATCAGTGGGTAAAATCACTCCTGAAGTGCTTTCTCTCTATGCTACACTCATTTTGCACTGATTAAATAATGTCTTAACATTTACATTAGGTACAAAGGATTCAAATTCCTGAATTTTTCACTTATTTGTTATTGCAACAAAAATCACTGAGTGATAATTAACCACAAAGTTTGTCTTCAAATTGCTTTCTGTATCATCAACTTTTATTGACATTCATTCTTTAGATTGTATATAAAATATGAAACCTCTAGCAAAAGCCATGACAAATGCACAATTCAAATACACTTGGGCAATTTAAAGATCTTATCTTCTCTTTACCAATTTCCATCACAAACTTCAATGTCAGTACATATTTTTAAATGTCTTTAATATGTAAAATATAAATACTAGAAATAAATGAATTTGCAGATTAGTTTTCACAATCCCAGTCATTGATTGATAGTCTTTCTTAATGTATAATTTTAAAGTATTCTTTGCTTTTTAATACAGCAGCTATTCCATTGGTTTAACGTGACCCTTTGAAAATGTTTGGTCACATAACAAAGAAGAGTATGCTCTTCACAAATTAAATTTCAGCAGTCAAGCTGGAGTGTTTAAACACACTTGCACTTCTTCAAGATTTATTCCCAGATAATTCAAGGAATTTGATCAGAAAATCCAAAAATAAGAAAAACTGATTTTATCTATAAGGCAAAGAAATTGAAAAATATACAAAAAAATTTTCTTGGTTTACATCAGACTAAATAATATAATTAATAATTTTGTTATCTATATAACATAATAGTAATAATTTTTGTTTTAAATATTTTAAATCATTACCACTGTTTATGAGGAAAATATATAATTATTCTCATTGTTAACACTATAAAATTATTCCACAATAGATTTATAAAATGAGACATAATGAAAGAGAAAGAGGCTCAATTCAAGAAACTAAGATCAATTAATGTTAAGATTCTATTCACGTCAATCTATTTCTTAGTAAATTTTACATTATTGTGTTCATACTATTAATTTTTCACCTAAAGTTGTTTTGTTTTTTCAGAAACATAAGTCATTTGTATATAACATACATCCAATTGAAACATATGGAAAGCCAGAGAAACACCTCAGAATTCATTCTTCCAGGACTTTCTCATGACAAAAACATACAAATATTTTGCTTTGTGCTCTTCTTATTCTGTTACGTTGCCCTGTTGGTAGAAAACCTTATGATCCTTAGTTCTATTCGATGCAGTCCTCTTTAGAACCAATCAATGCACTATTTCCTCATCAATTTATCCTTAATAGACATCTGCTATACCTCTATAGTTACACCCAAATTAATTGCCAACCTGCTAGTGGAAAAAAAACCCATTTCCTATGGTAATCGCATGTTACAGGTCTTTACCATGCACTTCTTTGGAGGTACTGAGATCTTCATTCTTACTGCCATGGCTTTTGATCACAATGTTGCCATCTGCAAACCTCTCCACTATGTGATTATCATGAACAGGGCAAGATGCAATTCCTTGTCTTGGCTGCTTGGGTTGGTGGGGCTGTTAATTCTTTTCCTCTCTTTTCTACGGTAGTCAATTTGCTCTTCTGTGTTCCTAACAAAATTGATCACTATTTGTGATATTTTTCCTTTGCTAAAAGTTGCCTGTACTGGTACCTATATCACTGGTGTCCTCATGATTGCCTTTTCAGGTATGGTCTCCTTAGTCGCCTTTGTTGTCTTATTTGTTTCTTATGGCATTATATTATCCACCTTAATAAATCACTCAGATGAATGAATATGCAAAGCTCTCTCTCCCAACTGATCTCATATCACTGTGCTTATCTTATTTTGGGGGCCTGTAATGTTTATTTACCTTAGACCTCCCACCACTTTCCCTGAGGATAAAGTATTGCACTAGTTTACACCATCATTGCTCCTATATTCAATCCCTTAATCTATATCTGAGAAATACGGGAAACTTACATGCATATTACAAAGTGAAAGAAGCCAATCTGAAAAGTCTCCCTACTCTATTATTTTAACTATATGACATTCTAGAAAAGGCAAAACTGTGGAGACAGCAAAAAGATCAGTGGATGCCAAGGGTTAGGGAGGAGGGAGGAAAGAATAGGTATGCACAGAGGATGTTTAGGGAAACTGTTCTGTATGTTACCAAAATTTTGGATACTATCATTATACATGTCGAAATGCATAGAGTGTACAAAACCAAGAATGAACCCTAATGTAAATTGTGAATTTTAGGTAGTAAAGATGTGTCAGTGTAGATTCATTTTTGTAAGAAGTGTACCATTTTGGAGGGAGGGGTTGTCCTTGTGTGGGGACAGGGGGTGTATGAGAATTGATGGAATTTCTGCTCAATTTTGCTGTCAACATAAAACTGCTCTAAAAAATAAAGTTTATTGAATAAAAAAATATATTGTGGCACAATACATAAAGCAAATCAACTTGTAACTATAATGAAGATAAATCTGAGAAATATTTTCTAGAGAAATCAGAAGAAACTTGTATGAAAGGACTTTTATGCATGCTTAACAGGATTTAAACTAAGATCCCTTAAGATATCCCTTAAGATACAGAAAATATCACAACAGAGAAGAGATTGGTTAATGAGATTTTATGAAAAGGAAGATAATTTAGATACTGAAAGAGTTCTGGAACATGTGAATGCAATGCAAGAGTTACAGATTCAGGAGGCACAGTGCAGAGAAGTATAAAGAACAGAAAAAAATAATGAGGGAGATAAAATTGAGAAGAATTGTTATAGCAGGAGGAATAGGACAAATTATTCTCTTAGCAATTACTGATAAAGAAACAAAAATATAGCTGAATTTAAATTTATCTTTTGAAAAACCGTCACAAAGCATGTCAATCTGAATGTTGAAAGGGAATGTGTGGAAAATGACCGATTTTATTACCAGAAAATTTGTTTCATTGTTTATGAAAGAGAAAAATAAATCTTTCCCTTTTAAATGGATTTATGGCATAAAGAATACAGGACATTTTCTTGAATAAAATTTAAAATGTTGTTAAAGAATTCAACATAATATCTCCTCTCTTTTCTTGATGGTATATACTGTTCTCACATATCTACATCTCTTTATGTCATTCACAGTCATGCATTTATAACAGAAGATGTGATGCCCAAAATCTCTAAAATTTAACGTGTATTCCCAGTAATTATGGGAAGAGAATAAAATCCAGGAGACTCTAAGTCCAATAATGTCTTTTATTTTTAAATACTTTTTTTTTTTTAGAACAGTTGTAGGTTCACCTGAAATAGAAGAGAAGGTGAATATATTCCCCATATACCCCCTGCTGCTACACAAGCATAACCTCCCCTATTATCAACATCCCACACTAGGTGGTACGTTTGTTACAAATGATGCACCTACATTCACACATCATAATCACCCAAAGTCCATAGTTACATTACGGTTCACTATTGCTGTTATATATTCTATGGGTTTACACAAACTTATAATGACATGTATCCACAATTATGGTATTGTACAAAATATTTTCACTGCCCTATCAATCTTCTAAGCTCCTCCTATTAATCCCTGTTTCCCACATAACGTCTTTTTACTTATTTATTTTCTTCATAAGGAGATACTATTCTAACTACCCTTTACCCCCACATTTTATAAATCATGTAACACAATCTCAGCTCTGTGTCTTGATTCTTCTGTTTTCTAGACATCTGTCTCTGCTGAGGCCCTTGTCTTTTCTCAGCAGAATGACTGAATTGCATCCACACAGCACATCTGAATGAGTTACTCCTGCCTCATATCCAAGGAGAGATCCAGGGAAAACCACAGACACAATACAGTTTGTCTTTAGTGCCAGGAACAACTGTTTGATGTTTCACCTCTTAGAGTCCTTTACACAGTTATCAACTTTTCTTCTCCTAAAGTCATGGAATACCAGGGAAAAACATTCTGTCCATTCAGAAGAAAATTAGCTCTAACTAGCAGGTTATATAGCGTTCTGTTTGATTTGGTTTGATGTGCTATTTTTTTCCGTAGAGTATTTAGATTTGTGTTAGGTAAGGAAAATTTTCTTGCCTATATGTGCCTGTGTGTGTCCTATGTGGGTGTCTGCATGTATATGGTATGAGGAGTGTGGGACTTTTGAGGAGGACTCACGGAAAAGACCCTTTCCATCAGAGTGTGCTATGAAACAAAACCATGAAACTGTTATCATTTGTTGTTTCACCAAGGGGCCACAAAATTTTATTAGCTGAAAATATGACTAAGTTATACATAAAGTCCACACTCATAATTTAGTAAACAAGATTATCTATTTGCTAGTAATTTTTATTTTGTTTCTATTTATATTATTATGTATTTATTTTCTAGCTTTGCAGGACAATGTCCGAGTTCTGTAAAAATATCTGCCAAAAAATTGTATATTGAACTTGTTTTGCTCAATGTATGAATTAAAGCATAAAATGTTTTACAAATATATTGCATTATAAATGTATCGTTAAAGAAATGTTACCTACTGGGGCTGGCCCCGTGGCCGAGTGGTTAAGTTCGCGCGCTCCGCTGCAGGCGGCCCAGTGTTTCGTCAGTTCGAATCCTGGGCGCGGACATGGCACCGCTCATCAAACCACGCTGAGGCAGCATCCCACATGCCACAACTAGAAGGACCCACAACGAAGAATATACAACTATGTACCGGGGGGCTTTGGGGAGAAAAAAGAAAAAAATAACAATAATAAAATAAAAAAAAAAATTTAAAAAAAAAAAAAAAAGAAATGTTACCTACTACTGTATTATTTTGTTGGAAATTTAGAAGTTCACCGTTACTAGGGTGCATTAAAGGAATACCTTAACCTGCTGGTGAACATTCACATTACACAAGCACTCTATTTAAGTCCCAGAGTGTTGGAAATCATCAGACTGGAAGAACTTCAGAGTTTTGGATGGGGCCTAAAGGAAAGATTCGAGATCAAAACTACCTGTGGGTGACGTAGTTCCATGTGACTTTCTGCCTCGATCTCACTCTTGTCATCCCTCATCCTCTCCCTCAAACCTATGTCCATTTTTAGGCATCTATTGAGTGGGCTGATTTAGACACCTCTAGGCTAATCAAGTGTTCTCTTCAATACCTAAGAGAAGCCTATAGACTTGGTTACAGCGTATCCTAAATATTTCAAAACGTTGTTAGTTTCAAATAGTCCTTTTCTCAATAGCTAACTCATCAAATTTCCCAGAATATTTTGATTTTAATAAATATCTCTTAAACTACCTGCTTCTTCTGAAAATGCACAAAATACTCCCTTTTACTTCGTTGTCTGATACTTTTACTTTAAAATCAGCTATGTTACTGAATTGGGCCCACCACAAAGAAAACTGAGCTACAGCTGTTTTCTCCAACTCTCTTTTTTCGAGGTCCTGGGAATATATCATAGGAGGATGACAGGTTTTTCTTAATTTCATGCTTGCACATTTTAATCTAGCTCATGTGTTAGGGTCACAGTGATTAAAATATATTCTCACATGTAGATATTCAGGTGGTCATGACAGGATGTGATGGACCAGGGTGTGTTGTAGTAGCCAGGATTTCAAGTTCTGGAATCAGAAAAACCTATTAGTGAGAGCATAGCTGTCTGACCTTGATTAAACTATAGGAAGCACCTTGCTCAGTTTCTGGCATGAAGTAAATATATGTGATTGTAGTTTCTCATCTTGCGACTAGAGATGCATTTACGATCTCAGAGAACTTATGTTCCTTCTGCAGAGAAGTTCAATAGTGTGGCTAGTAAGAGATGGTATCCAGGCTCTCTGACTTTGAAATTCATTTTTAACCACTGTACTGGATTTCTTTTCTAGTATCAGCAATAGTAGTTCTACTCTTAAAAGTAAATTACTAAAAGGTGCTCAGGTGTTTTGTTCTCTCAGCACCTAGGGTCACCTTTGGTGAGAAGAGGGAGATAGAAATGCTAGTGATTTTCACCCTTGCCAGATCTGGAGCTGGGCTGGAGCTTTCTTCAGAGGAGCAAGGTAATGTTCTGACTTCAATTTTTCCTCAAAAGGAGGAAGAAGCTTGAAACACCCTTAATGGCATGCCCAGTGGCCAACACTTTTCTCTAAATATCCCAGAGGACTGCCAGTGGTACTACTGATTTGGATACATACATCCTTTGTAATTGAAATCCCAAGAACTTTTAGCATTGTATTTCCCAAACCTGCTTTATACTTCTTTTAATGTTTTGTTTTCATTAGTCTTATTTATTTCATCCATCCCCAGTGTTGCAATCTTTTAATGACTTTATGAGATAACACATGGAATATGATTCAATGCACCACAGTTGCACTTAAACCATAAGATGAAGCAGAAACAGTTCTTTTACTAAAATTCATTTCTTTCCTTCCAGCTGCAAAAGATTTGTTGCTGTATTAAGACATTCATAAGGGCTCCTTCCTTGCATAGGATTAGTTCTCTTCCCAGCTGGTTCTTTTCCCCATGCAAATATACCTTCCTCGGATTCTCCATTCAATTCAACCAAATAAACAAGCTAGAATTTAATTCAGGTCTGGATTTATTTTGAGAGATTTTCACATTAGAATGGTGAGAACTGCAGGTAGCATTCTGGCACTTTAGACTTTCCATAATGCTGAACTTGTCCAGTTTGCTGAGATTCATTTTCCATGGATCTTATCCAAGTGAGTACATGTTGGTAAGAAGAATGGCCTTACGGTTTTTAGTTTCTGACTCTGAAATGGGTATACAAACTCACTTAAGTACAAGGATAATTCAGTTCTACCTCTGTGAGCTTAATTTGCTCATCTGTCTTTGATATTTATTGCAAGCAAGATCAGGTGTTCTAGCAGTATGAGCCACGTGCTTATTCTACTTACTCTTCCTTCTAAGACCGCATATGGTTCTCTGTCTACCCTTCTAATTGCAGATGCATTTGTTCAAGTCACTCAAATTTACAGCATGGTAAATCAATATGTAGAATCAAATTGCCAGATCATAAGTCATGATTACCTTAGTAGATATTGTCAAAAAATGTTTTAAAGTGTTTCCACACACTTACATTTTACTACCAGCACTGTATAAGATTTCCTCATATTGTTAATTTGTATTTTTTCTCACTTTTCTCTTGCTTGATCTTTCCTGCAGTTTATGACTTTTATTAATCATTTCAAAGGAACAGTGTTTGGCTTTAGTACTGTTTCCTAGTTAGGATTATTAATTATGTCCTTGATTCCTTTCTTTACATTTTTATATCTTTATATCTATATTTTCTGGATTTATTTTGTTTTTATTTTCCAAGTCTTGATATCTAGGATTTTTGGATTATTTATTACAAAATTATTTTGTTTCTTAATGATAGAGGTGGTATTGCTACAATTTTTACAGATTTTAAAAGGACAATAAGAGAATGCTAGTGTTCCACTGAGTGATCAGTGTGGCATAGGTTGCTGAGAGACCGAAAAAAAGACCTGGAGACGGCAAATGAGACATATAGGTTTATTGGGAGTTACTTACAGGGAAGGTCCATTGGTGGTCAGTTGGACAGCAATGTGCACCCACTACCGTCCCCTGAGAGAAGCTGGCTTAAGTAGGCAGAGGAATGAAGGCTGCATGCTTGCCAAAGGAGACTGCCCTGTATGACCTACACTCCAAGGCCCAGAGACCCCACCCACCAAGAGGGTCAGACTATGAGGGCCTTTGTGCTAACTCTCCCATAAAAAAACAGCTGGGTGGGCCAAGTCCAGGACTGTTATCATTTTGAGTGCTGGTGCATAGGCCAGACAAGGAGCCTCAAGCACACAGGGTCTTTAAAGGGGCACATTAGCTAATGTTCCTATGCATATTAATGCCAACAAATTCAGCAACTTATATAGAATGCACAAGTTTCTTGCACTACATAAACGAATGAAACTCTTTAAAAATAAATAATAGATAATCTTAATATCCTTATGTCTCTTAAATAAATTGCATTTCTTCTTTTAAATCTTCACAAAGGGAAACCCCTGTCCATATAGCTTCACTGGGGAATTTTATAAAAGCTTAAAGAAGAAATAATACCTATTCTGAATAAAATTACACAAAAATAGAACAGGATATATTACATCTGAATTCATTCCACAAGTTCATTTCTTTAACACTTATTCATTTTTATAGCTTTTCCATAAAGTATTCAGATTTTTCTACATAGTTACATCATCTGTGAATAAAGACAGTTTCAC